>NW_026729903.1:10000-31654 GCF_030272615.1 Cryptomeria japonica | reverse complement strand
CCGAAGTGTGCTCCAAGGTGCGGCGTGCACGAAGTCGGAGCCCGGTTTGCCCCGGGTGCGCACCTCGCGTGCACCTTGGCGCGGTGGGCACCATGGCGTGCACGAAGTCGGAGCCCGGTTTGCCCCGGGTGCGCACCCCGCGTGCACCTTCGCCGGGGTGGGCACCTCGGCTGGGTTGCGCGCCCTGGTGCGCACCAAGGAGCGCTCCGAAGTGTGCTCCAAGGTGCGGCGTGCACGAAGTCGGAGCCCGGTTTGCCCCGGGTGCGCACCTCGCGTGCACCTTCGCCGCGGTGGGCACCTTGGCTGGGTTGGGCACCATTGAGCGCTCCGAAGTGTGCTCCAAGGTGCGCACCATGGCCCTCCAAGGTGCGCAGCATGGCGTGCACGAAGTCGGAGCCCGGTTTGCCCCGGGTGCGCACCTCGCGTGCACCTTCGCCAGGGTGGGCACCTCGGTGCGCACACCTTCTCAATGTTTTCTTGCCTTTTCTGGAAATTGGTGAAGGCAGCGCATCAAAGGTGCGCACCTCGGTGTGCTCCGAGGTGCGAACCCGAGAGCGCTCCGAGGTGCCCACGAAGTCGAAAGTCGGGTTAATTGCATTGTTTTCCCCGGGTGCGCTCCGAGGTGCGCAACATCGGTGCGCACCAAGGAGGGCTCCGAAGTGTGCTCCAAGGTGCGCACGATTCGGAGCTCGGTTTGCCCGGGGTGCGCACACCTTGGCTGGGTTGCGCACCCTTTGTGCGCTCCAAGGTGCGCACGAAGTCGGAGCTCGGTTTGCCCCGGGTGCGCACCTTCGCCAGGGTGCGCACCTTGATGCGCACGCCTTGGCTGGGCTGCGCACCTTGGTGGGCGCCATGGTGCGCACCTTTCGTGCGCTCCAAGGTGCGCACGAAGTCGGAGCTCGGTTTGCCCCGGGTGCGCACCTTGGTGGGCGCCATGGTGCACTCCGAGGTGCCCAAGATTGGTGCGCACCAAGGAGCGCTCCGAAGTGCGCTCCAAGGTGCGCAGGTGCGCGCGAAGTCGAAAGTTGGGTTAATTGTCCGGTTTGCCTCGGGTGCGCACCTTGCGTGCACCTTCGCCAGGGTGGGCGCCTTGGTGCGCACACCTTGGCTGGGCTGCGCACCCGGGCGCGCACACCTTGGCACCCGCGTTTCCTTCATTTTAAATTTTTTTTTTTTACAATCTCTCAAGTGGGAAATTCTATAATCTCAACTTTTTTTGCCTTTTCAGGAAACTTTTGAATGGAGCGCATCATTGGTGCGCTCCGAAGTGTGCTCCAAGGTGCGCACCTCTGGTGTGCTCCAAAGCTCTCTCTAGCTGCGTGCACCTGCCCCGGCCGCGCACCCGGCCCCGCCCAGCTTCGCTCACCTGTCCCGGGCGTCTGGTGCGGAACCTTAGAGTAAGAAACATCACCGTGCACCTTGGCCAACGTGCGCGACTCGACCGAGCGCGCACTGGCCGAGGTGCACACCGATTTCACCTGGGTGCGCGCGCAGCACCTCGGGCGCACCGGGGTGCGCGCACAACGCCCGGGTTGCACCGTGGCCTGTGTGCTCGGGGCGCCTCGGGTGCGCGCTCGGTGTCGCCCCCGCGCGCGCGGTAGTGCGGGCAGCGCACCCCGGCCCGGCCCGGCCCCGACGAGAACGCAAACGGGCAAAAGGTTTATTCAAATAGCATTGCGACGCCCGGCGAAAAACTAAAAAAGGGTGCAACACCGGGACTTCCCGGGAGGTCACCCATCCGAGTACTACTCCGGCCCAAGCGCGCTTAACTGCGGAGTTCTGATGGGATCCGGTGCACTAACGCTGGTATGATCGCACCCGTTATGAGCTTGTCGCAGTGTGTACTTAGCAAACCGCGACCCACGTGCGAATCCACCCCGGCCACCCACCCCCGTCGAGGTGCACACCCTCCCTCGCGAAGTGCGCCCCGTTCGCCAAGTGTGAGCCCTGCCCGGGTGCGCGCACCTTGCTAGGGCGTCGGGTGTGCACCCGGCCCGGCCTACGTGCGTGCACCTGGACGGGGCGTCGTGTGCGTGCAGTGTCCCGTCTGCAACGCGGTGCCCACACACCACCTCGGGCGCAACGACCTGCGCTCACATGTGGGCCGAGTGCACCTTGGTGCATGTTCGGGGCGCCTCGGGTGCACGCTCGATCTTGCCCCGGTGCACCAAGGCGCTCGGTTTGCCCCGGGTGCGCACTTGGTGCAAGGTGGGCACCCAAAATAGGGATCAAGCACCAAAACACAAGTTTCGGGATGCAAAATGGGACCCAAGGACCACAAATGCGTTCCAAGACCCATGATGGGTCCACGAGAACAAAAATGTGTTCCGAGACTTAATAAACAAATATTGGGTTTTAGGAGAAGAAACATGCTCTGATGCCCAAAACGAGAATCGACCCCGAAAAGGCCACAGGCCAAAAGTGGGATGCGAGACAAAAAAAAATGGGACCCGAGGACCAAAATTGGGTTCCCAGGTCGAAGACAGGGCAACCGGACAAGAAACGACCTCTAAGGCTCGAAATGAGTCCCGACGACTAAAACTTGACAAGAAGCACCCATCAGGCACCCAACTCGACACCCATGGGATGCCGACCCACCCGGGCTTCCACCTAGCACACCTTGGCACCCACCCACCCTCGCACCCAACCTCGCACCCAACTTAGCACCTTTGAACCCACATTGGCACTCACCCTGACCCTGGCACCTTGGAACCCACATTGGCACTCACCTTGACCCTGGCACCCACCTTTGCACTCACCTTGGGACCCACCCTGGCTCCCACCTCGGCACCCACCCAGACACCCACCTTGGTTCCTTGGCACCCACCTTGGATCCTTGGCACCCACCCCGACACCCACCTTGGCACGCAACTTGGCTACTTGCCACCCACCTTGGCTCCTTGACGCCCACCCCGACAACCACCCCGTGACCTACCCTGGCTAGGGTTGGTGCACACCCACCCTGGTGCCCACCTTGGCACCCACCCCATGACCCACCTTGGCACGCACCTTAGTACCCACCCCGTTACCCACCCTAGGACCCACCCCGTGACCCACCTTGGCCAGGGTGGGTGCCTTGGTGCGCACAACTTGCCTGGGCTGCACACCAGGGCGGGCTCAAGATGGCACCCGCGTTCCGTTTTTTTCACTATCTTTCAAAACGGAAATTTTAAAATCTCGTTTTTTTTTTTTTTTTGCCTTTTCTGGAAATTAGTGAAGGCAGCGCATCAAAGGTGCGCAATGCTGGTGCGAACCCGGGAGCGCTCCGATGTGTGCTCCAAGGTGCGGCGTGCACGAAGTCCGAGCCCGGCTTGCCCCGGGTGCGCACCTCGCGTGCACCTTCGCCGGGGTGAGCACCTTGGCTGGGTTGCGCGCCCTGGTGCGCACCAAGGAGCGCTCTGAAGTGTGCTCCAAGGTGCGGCGTGCACGAAGTCGGAGCTCGGTTTGCCCCGGGTGTGCACCTCGGGTGCGCACCTCGCGTGCACCTTCGCTGCGGTGGGCACCTTGGCTGGGTTGCGCGCCTTGGTGGGCACCATGCAGTGCACGAAGTCGGAGCCCGGTTTGCCCCGGGCGCGCACCTCCGCCAGGGTGGGCACCTTGGTGCGCACAACTTGCCTGGGCTGCGCACCAGGAAGGGCTCAAGATGGCACCCGCGTTCCGTTTTTTTCACTATCTTTCAGAACGGAAATTTTAAAATATCGTTTTTTTTTGCCTTTTCTGGAAATTAGTGAAGGCAGCGCATCAAAGGTGCGCAACGCTGGTGCGAACCTGGGAGCGCTCCGATGTGTGCTCCAAGGTGCGGCGTGCACGAAGTCGGAGCCCGGTTTGCCCCGGGTGCGCCCTGGTGGGCACCATGGTGCGCACCAAGGAGCGCTCCGAAGTGTGCTCCAAGGTGCGGCCTGCACGAAGTCGGAGCCCGGTTTGCCCCGGGCGTGCACCGCGGGTGGGCACCTTGGTGCGCATGCCTTGCCTGGGCTGCGCACCAGGGCGGGCTCAAGATGGCACCCGCGTTCCGTTTTTTTCACTATCTTTCAAAACGGAAATTTTAAAATCTCATTTTTTTTTGCCTTTTCTGGAAATTAGTGAAGGCAGCGCATCAAAGGTGCGCACCTCGCTGCCCACCACGGTGCGCAACGCCGGTGGGCACCCGGGAGTGCTTCGAAGTGTGCTCCAAGGTGCTGCGTGCACGTTGTCGGAGCCCGGTTTGCCCCGGGTGCGCACCTCGCGTGCACCTTCGTCGGGGTGGGCACCTTGGCTGGGTTTGCCCCGGCTGCGCTCCGAAGCGGGGTTATTGGAGCGCCGCCTCTTTTTTTGTCGGAGCGTTTGGTGGGGTTTCTCGCATTGGCTCTTCCCAGGCCCGGTTGCCACCCTGGCGCGCACGAAGTCGGAAGTAGGGTTAATTGCCCGGGTGCGCACCTTTGCCAGGGTGGGCACCTTACCTGGGCTGTGCACCAGGGCGGGCTCAAGATGGCACCCGCGTTCCGTTTTTTTCACTATCTTTCAAAACGGAAATTTTAAAATCTCCTCTTTTTTTTGCCTTTTCTGGAAATTAGTGAAGGCAGCGCATCAAAGGTGCGCACCTCGCTGCCCACCTTGGTGTGCTCTGAGGTGCGCACCCGGGAGCGCTACGAAGTGTGCTCCAAGGTGCGGCGTGCACGTTGTCGGAGCCCGGTTTGCCCCGGGTGCGCACCTCGCCTGCACCTTGGCCGGGGTGGGCACCCTGGCTGGGTTTGCCCAGGGTGCGCTCCGAAGCGGGGTTACTGGAGCGCCCCCTCTTTTTTTGTCAGAGCGTTTGGTGGGGTTTCTCGCATTGGCTCTTCCCAGGCCCGGTTGTTGGGTGCGCTCCCACCCTGGCGCGCGCGAAGTTGGAAGTTGGGTTAATTGCCCGGGCGCGCACCTTCGCCAGGGTGGGCACCTTGGTGCGCACACCTTGGCTGGGCTGCGCACCAGGGCGGGCTCAAGATGGCACCAGCATTCCCTTTTTCTCACTATCTTTCAAAACGGAAATTTTAAAATCTCGTTTTTTTTTGCCTTTTATGGAAATTAGTGAAGGCATCGCATCAAAGGTGCGCACCTCGCTGCCCACCTTGGTGTGCTCCGAGGTGCCCACCACGGTGCGCTCCGAGGTGCCCACCACGGTGCGCAACGCCGGTGCGAACCCGGGAGCGCCCCGATGTGTGCTCCAAGGTGCGGCGTGCACGAAGCCGGACCCCGGTTTGCCCCGGGTGCGCACCTCGCGTGCACCTTGGTGCGCACACCTTGGCTGGGTTGCGCGGCCTGGTGGGCACCATGGTGCGCACCAAGGAGCGCTCCAAAGTGTGCTCCAAGGTGCGGCGTGCACGAAGTCCTAGCCCGGTTTGCCCCGGGTGCGCACCTTCGCCGCGGTGGGCACCATGGCGTGCACGAAGTCGGAGCCCGGTTTGCCCCGGGTGCGCACCTCGCGTGCACCTTCGCCGGGGTGGGCACCTCGGCTGGGTTGCGCGCCCTGGTGCGCACCAAGGAGCGCTCCGAAGTGTGCTCCAAGGTGCGGCGTGCACGAAGTCGGAGCCCGGTTTGCCCCGGGTGCGCACCTTCGCCGCGGTGGGCACCCTGGTGCGCACCATGGCGTGCACGAAGTCGGAGCCCGGTTTGCCCCGGGTGCGCACCTCGCGTGCACCTTCGGCGGGGTTGCGCGCCCTGGTGCGCACCAAGGAGCGCTCCGAAGTGTGCTCCAAGGTGCGGCGTGCACGAAGTCGGAGCCCGGTTTGCCCCGGGTGCGCACCTCGCGTGCACCTTCGGCGGGGTTGCGCGCCCTGGTGGGCACCATGGTGCGCACCAAGGAGCGCTCCGAAGTGTGCTCCAAGGTGCGGCGTGCACGAAGTCGGAGCCCGGTTTGCCCCGGGTGCGCACCTCGCGTGCACCTTCGCCGCGGTGGGCACCATGGCGTGCACGAAGTCGGAGCCCGGTTTGCCCCGGGTGCGCACCTCGCGTGCACCTTCGCCGGGGTGGGCACCTCGGCTGGGTTGCGCGCCCTGGTGCGCACCAAGGAGCGCTCCGAAGTGTGCTCCAAGGTGCGGCGTGCACGAAGTCGGAGCCCGGTTTGCCCCGGGTGCGCACCTTCGCCGCGGTGGGCACCCTGGTGCGCACCATGGCGTGCACGAAGTCGGAGCCCGGTTTGCCCCGGGTGCGCACCTCGCGTGCACCTTCGGCGGGGTTGCGCGCCCTGGTGCGCACCAAGGAGCGCTCCGAAGTGTGCTCCAAGGTGCGGCGTGCACGAAGTCGGAGCCCGGTTTGCCCCGGGTGCGCACCTCGCGTGCACCTTCGGCGGGGTTGCGCGCCCTGGTGGGCACCATGGTGCGCACCAAGGAGCGCTCCGAAGTGTGCTCCAAGGTGCGGCGTGCACGAAGTCGGAGCCCGGTTTGCCCCGGGTGCGCACCTCGCGTGCACCTTCGCCGCGGTGGGCACCATGGCGTGCACGAAGTCGGAGCCCGGTTTGCCCCGGGTGCGCACCTCGCGTGCACCTTCGCCGGGGTGGGCACCTCGGCTGGGTTGCGCGCCCTGGTGCGCACCAAGGAGCGCTCCGAAGTGTGCTCCAAGGTGCGGCGTGCACGAAGTCGGAGCCCGGTTTGCCCCGGGTGCGCACCTCGCGTGCACCTTCGCCGCGGTGGGCACCATGGCGTGCACGAAGTCGGAGCCCGGTTTGCCTCGGGTGCGCACCCCGCGTGCACCTTCGCCGGGGTGGGCACCTCGGCTGGGTTGCGCGCCCTGGTGCGCACCAAGGAGCGCTCCGAAGTGTGCTCCAAGGTGCGGCGTGCACGAAGTCGGAGCCCGGTTTGCCCCGGGTGCGCACCTCGCGTGCACCTTCGCCGCGGTGGGCACCTTGGCTGGGTTGGGCACCATTGAGCGCTCCGAAGTGTGCTCCAAGGTGCGCACCATGGCCCTCCAAGGTGCGCAGCATGGCGTGCACGAAGTCGGAGCCCGGTTTGCCCCGGGTGCGCACCTCGCGTGCACCTTCGCCAGGGTGGGCACCTCGGTGCGCACACCTTCTCAATGTTTTCTTGCCTTTTCTGGAAATTGGTGAAGGCAGCGCATCAAAGGTGCGCACCTCGGTGTGCTCCGAGGTGCGAACCCGAGAGCGCTCCGAGGTGCCCACGAAGTCGAAAGTCGGGTTAATTGCATTGTTTTCCCCGGGTGCGCTCCGAGGTGCGCAACATCGGTGCGCACCAAGGAGGGCTCCGAAGTGTGCTCCAAGGTGCGCACGATTCGGAGCTCGGTTTGCCCGGGGTGCGCACACCTTGGCTGGGTTGCGCACCCTTTGTGCGCTCCAAGGTGCGCACGAAGTCGGAGCTCGGTTTGCCCCGGGTGCGCACCTTCGCCAGGGTGCGCACCTTGATGCGCACGCCTTGGCTGGGCTGCGCACCTTGGTGGGCGCCATGGTGCGCACCTTTCGTGCGCTCCAAGGTGCGCACGAAGTCGGAGCTCGGTTTGCCCCGGGTGCGCACCTTGGTGGGCGCCATGGTGCACTCCGAGGTGCCCAAGATTGGTGCGCAACAAGGAGCGCTCCGAAGTGCGCTCCAAGGTGCGCAGGTGCGCGCGAAGTCGAAAGTTGGGTTAATTGTCCGGTTTGCCTCGGGTGCGCACCTTGCGTGCACCTTCGCCAGGGTGGGCGCCTTGGTGCGCACACCTTGGCTGGGCTGCGCACCCGGGCGCGCACACCTTGGCACCCGCGTTTCCTTCATTTTAAATTTTTTTTTTTTACAATCTCTCAAGTGGGAAATTCTATAATCTCAACTTTTTTTGCCTTTTCAGGAAACTTTTGAATGGAGCGCATCATTGGTGCGCTCCGAAGTGTGCTCCAAGGTGCGCACCTCTGGTGTGCTCCAAAGCTCTCTCCAGCTGCGTGCACCTGCCCCGGCCGCGCACCCGGCCCCGCCCAGCTTCGCTCACCTGTCCCGGGCGTCTGGTGCGGAACCTTAGAGTAAGAAACATCACCGTGCACCTTGGCCAACGTGCGCGACTCGACCGAGCGCGCACTGGCCGAGGTGCACACCGATTTCACCTGGGTGCGCGCGCAGCACCTCGGGCGCACCGGGGTGCGCGCACAACGCCCGGGTTGCACCGTGGCCTGTGTGCTCGGGGCGCCTCGGGTGCGCGCTCGGTGTCGCCCCCCGCGCGCGCGGTAGTGCGGGCAGCGCACCCCGGCCCGGCCCGGCCCCGACGAGAACGCAAACGGGCAAAAGGTTTATTCAAATAGCATTGCGACGCCCGGCGAAAAACTAAGAAAGGGTGCAACACCGGGACTTCCCGGGAGGTCACCCATCCTAGTACTACTCCGGCCCAAGCGCGCTTAACTGCGGAGTTCTGATGGGATCCGGTGCACTAACGCTGGTATGATCGCACCCGTTATGAGCTTGTCGCAGTGTGTACTTAGCAAACCGCGACCCACGTGCGAATCCACCCCGGCCACCCACCCCCGTCGAGGTGCACACCCTCCCTCGCGAAGTGCGCCCCGTTCGCCAAGTGTGAGCCCTGCCCGGGTGCGCGCACCTTGCTAGGGCGTCGGGTGTGCACCCGGCCCGGCCTACGTGCGTGCACCTGGACGGGGCGTCGTGTGCGTGCAGTGTCCCGTCTGCAACGCGGTGCCCACACACCACCTCGGGCGCAACGACCTGCGCTCACATGTGGGCCGAGTGCACCTTGGTGCATGTTCGGGGCGCCTCGGGTGCACGCTCGATCTTGCCCCGGTGCACCAAGGCGCTCGGTTTGCCCCGGGTGCGCACTTGGTGCAAGGTGGGCACCCAAAATAGGGATCAAGCACCAAAACACAAGTTTCGGGATGCAAAATGGGACCCAAGGACCACAAATGCGTTCCAAGACCCATGATGGGTCCACGAGAACAAAAATGTGTTCCGAGACTTAATAAACAAATATTGGGTTTTAGGAGAAGAAACATGCTCTGATGCCCAAAACGAGAATCGACCCCGAAAAGGCCACAGGCCAAAAGTGGGATGCGAGACAAAAAAAAATGGGACCCGAGGACCAAAATTGGGTTCCCAGGTCGAAGACAGGGCAACCGGACAAGAAACGACCTCTAAGGCTCGAAATGAGTCCCGACGACTAAAACTTGACAAGAAGCACCCATCAGGCACCCAACTCGACACCCATGGGATGCCGACCCACCCGGGCTTCCACCTAGCACACCTTGGCACCCACCCACCCTCGCACCCAACCTCGCACCCAACTTAGCACCTTTGAACCCACATTGGCACTCACCCTGACCCTGGCACCTTGGAACCCACATTGGCACTCACCTTGACCCTGGCACCCACCTTTGCACTCACCTTGGGACCCACCCTGGCTCCCACCTCGGCACCCACCCAGACACCCACCTTGGTTCCTTGGCACCCACCTTGGATCCTTGGCACCCACCCCGACACCCACCTTGGCACGCAACTTGGCTACTTGCCACCCACCTTGGCTCCTTGACGCCCACCCCGACAACCACCCCGTGACCTACCCTGGCTAGGGTTGGTGCACACCCACCCTGGTGCCCACCTTGGCACCCACCCCATGACCCACCTTGGCACGCACCTTAGTACCCACCCTGTTACCCACCCTAGGACCCACCCCGTGACCCACCTTGGCCAGGGTGGGTGCACCCACCCTGGTGCCCACCTTGGCACCCACCCATCCTAGCACCCAGCCTGTGACCGGGCTTGGAACCCAACCTTGCACCCGTCTTGGCCAGTGTGGGTGCGCACCCATCCTGGCACCCACGTTGTGACACACCCTTTAACCCACGCACCCTAGCAGCCACGTTGGCACCCACCTTGGAACACAACCTAGCAACTTGGCACCCACCCCGTGACCCACCTTGGCATCCACCATAGCAGTCGCCCACTTGGCACCCACCTTGGAACCCAAGTTGGCACCCACCTCGGCACCCACCTTGACACTTGTGGACCCACCTTGCCACTCACCCTAGCATCGACCCATCCTAGCACCCACCCTGGCACCTTTGCACCCTAGCACTCACCCATCCTAGCACCTAACCTGTGACCCACCTTGACACTCACCCTCGCACCCACCTTGGAACCCAACCTAGCACCCACCCACCCTGACACCAACCCTAGCACCTACCCACCCTTGCACCCACCCTGTGACCCATCTTGGCACCCACCCATCCTACCACTCAACCTATCACCCACCTTCTCACCCACCTTGGCATCCACCTTAGCACCCACCCACACTGGCACCTTGGCACCCACCTCGGGCAAGGTGGGTGCACACCCACCCTGACACCCAATTTAGAACCAACCGAGCATGTTACCCACCTTGGCACCCACATTGCAGCCCACCCTAGTACCCACCCTATGACCCACATTGGCATCCACACCCTAGCACCCAGGCACCTCGACACCCGCCTTGACACGCACCCTAGCACTAAACCTGTGACCCACCTTGGAACTCACCCTAGAACCCACCCACCCTGTGAACCACCTTGGCATCCACCTTAGCACCCACCCACCTTGGCACCCACTCTAGCACTCACCCATCCTAACACCCAACTTGTTACCCACCTTGGCACCCGCCCTCGCGTCCACCTTGAAACCCACCCTAGCACCCACCCACGCAGGAGCCCACCTTGGCACCCAACCTAACACCCACGCATCCTGGCACCCAACTTGTGACCCACCTTGGAACCCACCCTAGTACCCACCTTTGAACCCACTATATCACCAACCCACCTTGGCACCCACCCTATGACCCTCTTTGGAATCCACCCTAGCACGCACCCACCCTGGCACCCACCATGGAGCGCACCCTAGCACCCACCCACCTCGGCACGCACCTCAACACCCACCTTGGTGTGCGCACTGCGCCAACCTCTCAAAGACCCTATGTGGTGCGCTCCAAAGTGTACACCTTTGGTGCGCTCCAAGGTGCGCACCTTTGGTGCACACCGAGGTGCACACCAAAGTGTGCACCGAGGTGAGCACCAAAGTGCACTCCAAGGTGCACACCAAGGCGTGCACCTTTGGTGCGGTCAATGCAAACGAATTCGGAAGTTGGGGTCGATGTCCTAATCGCTGCTGCAGACTACACGTATGAGAATCGGACAAATAGCTTTATATAGGGGAGGTGTTGCGTTTGATGGGTCGACTCCCCTGGTTGTGTGCACTGCACCAACTTCAAAGACCCTGTCTTGTTTAAGAAGTCAAAAGTTGGGGTGGATGTCCTAATCATTGCTGCAGTCTACGCATGTATGAGAATCAGACAAATAGCTTATATAGGGGAGGTGTTGCATTCGGTGGGTTGACTCCCCTGGTTGTGCGCACTGCGCCAACCTCAAAGACCCCGCATAGCAGAAGAAGTCGGAAGTCGGATTTTGGTGAGCACCAAGGCGTGCACCTTTGGTGCGGTCAACGCAGACGAATTCAGAAGTTGGGGTGGATGTCCTAATCGTTGTTGCAGGCTACACATGTATGAGAATCAGACAAATAGCTTATATAGGGGAGGTGTTGGGTTTGATGGGTCAACTCCCTTGGTTGTGCGCATTACGCCAACCTCAAAGACCTTGTTTTCGTTAAGAAGTCAAAAGTTGGGGTCAATGTCCTAATGGCTCCTGTAGGCTACACATGTATGAGAATCGGACAAATAGCTTATATAGGGGAGGTGTTGGGTTTGATGGGTCGACTCCCCTGGTTGTGCGCATTACGTCAACCTCAAAGACCTTGTTTTCGTTAAGAAGTCAAAAGTTGGGGTCGATGTCCTAATTGCTCCTGTAGACTACACATGTATGAGAATCAGACAAATAGCTTATATAGGGGAGGTGTTGGGTTTGATGGGTTGACTCCCCTAGTTGTTCGCATTACACCAACCTCAAAGACCTTGTTTTCGTTTAGAAGCCGAAAGTTGGGGTCGATGTCCTAATTGCTCCTGCAGGCTACGCATGTATGAGAATCAGACAAATAGCTTATATAGGGGAGGTGTTGGGTTTGATGGGTCGACTCCCCTGGTTGTGCGCATTGCGCCAACCTCAAAGACCCTGCATTGCGGATGAAGTCGAAAGTCAGAGTTTGGTGTGCTACAAGGTGTGGTCGAAGGTGCTCACCTAGGTGTGCACCTTTGGAGCGCAGGAAAAGTGCCCTCCAAAAGTGCGCACCTTTGGAGTGCACAAAAGTGCCCTCCAAAAGTGCGCACCTTTGGAGCGCACAAAAGTGCCCTCCAAAAAGTGCCCTCCAAAAGTGCGCACCTTTGGAGCGCACAAAAGTGCCCTCCAAAAAGTGCCCTCCAAAAGTGCGCACCTTTGGAGTGCAGAAAAGTGCCCTCCAAAAAGTGCCCTCCAAAAGTGTGCACCTTTGGAGTGCACAAAAGTGCCCTCCAAAAGTGCGCACCTTTGGAGCGCAGAAAAGTGCCCTCCAAAAAGTGCCCTCCAAAAGTGCGCACCTTTGGAGCGCAGAAAAGTGCCCTCCAAAAAGTGCCCTCCAAAAGTGCGCACCTTTGGAGCGCAGAAAAGTGCCCTCCAAAAAGTGCCCTCCAAAAGTGCGCACCTTTGGAGCGCAGAAAAGTGCCCTCCAAAAAGTGCCCTCCAAAAGTGCGCACCTTTGGAGCGCACAAAAGTGCCCTCCAAAAAGTGCCCTCCAAAAGTGCGCACCTTTGGAGCGCACAAAAGTGCCCTCCAAAAGTGCGCACCTTTGGAGCGCACAAAAGTGCCCTCCAAAAGTGCGCACTTTTGGTGCGCACCAAGGCGCTGGTTCGGTCGTTGCAGGCGAGTTCGGAAGTTGGGGTCGATGTCCTGAGCGGAGGTGCAAACTACACAGGTGTCGGAATCGGACAAATAGCTTATATAGGGGAGGTGTATGCTTCGATGGGTCGACTCCCCAGGTTGAGCGCACCGCGCCAACCTCAAAGACCCTACGGTATGGATGAAGTCGGAAGTTGGGTCCGATGACCGATTCGATTAGTAGGTATGCTCATGAGGTCGGAATTTGGGTCCGATGACCTGCCATGTGCAGGAAGGCGAATGTTGGCACTGTGCGTTGCAAGGTGCACACCAAGGTGCTGGTGCGGTCTTTTTAGTCGAGTTCGGAAGTTGGGGTCGATGTCCTGATCGGAGGTGCAAGCTACACAGGTGTGGGAATCGGACAAATAGCTTATATAGGGGAGGTGTATGCTTCGTTGGGTCGACTCCCCGGGTTGAGCGCACCGCGCCAACCTCAAAGACCCTACGGTATGGATGAAGTCGGAAGTTGGGTCCGATGACCGATTCGATATGTAGGCATACTCGCGAGGTCGGAATTTGGGTCCGATGACCTGCCATGTGCAGGAAGGCGAATGTTGGCACTGTGCGTTGCAAGGTGCGCACCAAGGCGCTGGTTCGGTCGTTGCAGGCGAGTTCGGAAGTTGGGGTCGATGTCCTGATCGGAGGTGCAAACTACACAGGTGTGGGAATCGGACAAATAGCTTATATAGGGGAGGTGTATGCTTCGTTGGGTCGACTCCCCGGGTTGAGCGCACCGCGCCAACCTCAAAGACCCTACGGTATGGATGAAGTCGGAAGTTGTGTCCGATGACCGATTCGATATGTAGGCATACTCGCGAGGTCGGAATTTGGGTCCGATGACCTGCCATGTGCAGGAAGGCGAATGTTGGGACTGTGCGTCGCAAGGTGCGCACCAAGGCGCTGGTGCCGTCGTTGCAGTCGAGTTCGGAAGTTGGGGTCGATGTCCTGGTCAGAGGTGCAAACTACACAGGTGTGGGAATCGGACAAATAGCTTATATAGGGGAGGTGTATGCTTCGATGGGTCGACTCCCCGGGTTGAGCGCACCGCGCCAACCTCAAAGACCCTACAGTATGGATGAAGTCGGAAGTTGGGTCCGATGACCGATTCGATACGTAGGCATATTGGCGAGGTCTGAATTTGTGTCCGATGACCTGCCATGCGCAGGAAGGCGGAATTTGGGTCCGATGACCGAGTTGATGGCGTGCCATGCGCAGAAAGGCGGAATTTGGGTCCGATGACCGAGTTGATGTTGATGGCCCGCCATGCACAGGAAGGCGGAATTTGGGTCCGATGACCGATTTGAAGGCGTGCCATGCGCAGAAAGGCGGAGTTTGGGTCCGATGACCGAGTTGATATTGATGGCCCGCCATGCGCAGGAAGGCGGAATTTGGGTCCGATGACCTGACATACGCATGGAGTCCGACTCGGGGGCCGATGTTCGATTCGATGACTTGCATTGTGGGTAAAGTCGGAAGTTGTGGTCTTTGACCCGATTCGATGACCAGACTTCGGCTGCTTGAGAATCGGACAAATAACTTATATAGGGGAGGTAGTGTTCTCGAGCATCCTCCCCCCGTGCCCGTTTATGTCGATTGATGCTGGTGCTCGACTGGTTGGAGCGCTCGGATGCAAAAATCTTGCACCAGGATTTATCGATTGTGATGGACACGGCAAGTCTCCTGATTGCTATGCAGGAGCTCATCGTGAATCTCTATGCGGCCTTGGTATGGACTCGACCTGCGGAATGGTTCGGCAATGGTAGTCGCTCCAACACGTCCTTGCAATGGCCACAGAGGTGATTCGACTAGAGCTCCAGTCTAGCTTTTGGGTTGCTTGGCGGACTGGTATAGCCGCGATCGAGTTCCGGCCATGAACGTTTTAGATAGCTCTTGGGCTTTCTGGGACGGAAGTCGGAAGTTTGGGCTGTTGTCCGATTTGATGACCATTCTTCGGATGTGTGAGAATCGGACAAATAACTTATATAGGGGACTGTGTTGTCTCACGCAGCCCCCTCCGTGCCCCTCTATCTCGACCGATGTTGGTGCTTGAAAGGGTTGGGATCGCTCGGATTTATAAACGTGCACCACCATTTGTCGAGTGTGAGGGACGCGGCAGGTCTCCTAAATGCTATACGGGCGCTCTCTGAGAATCTCTATCCGGCCTCGACACAGACTAGTCTTGCTGAATGGTTTGGCACTGGTAGTCGATCCAACACGTCGTTGTTGTGGCCGCCTAGGCGATTCGATTCGAGCCCCCGTCTAGCTTTTGGGTTGCTTGGCGGATTTTGCCCTATCCGCAAGTGAGCTCGGTCCCTAAACGTTCGAGAAACCCGATTGCTATGCGCCGACTCTCTTTCTTGCGAGCCTCCATCTAGCTTTTGGGTCTCTACGGAACGGAAGTCGGAATCTAGGACCGTTGTTTGATTCGACGAGGCAGACTACGGTTGTGCGAGAATCGGACAAATAACTTATATAGGGGAGGTGTTGACTGGAGCATTCTCCCCCGTGCCCCTCTAACTCGACCAATGCTGGCGCTCGAACGGTGGTAGCGCTCGGATTTTCGTTGAGCGCCAGCATTGGTCGATTTAGAGGGGCATGCGAGATTCCCGAATGCTATGCGAGGGCTCTAACGGAAATGTCTATTGGTTTCGGTATGGATGCAATTGCGAGTGGTTCGGCAAAGGTAGTCGTTCCGATGCGTCCATGTCGTGGCCAAATCGATAATTCGATTTGAGCCCTCGTATAGCATTTGGGTCTCTCGATGTGATTCCGCATTCCAGTCCCTTTGGGCACTGCTTGAGCCGCATCCCAGGGGGTTCCCTTCCCAATAATCTGCCTCGCAACCCGATTGCTATGCGGTGAGGCTCCTCGGCCGCCTCGGAACTATCTGTGTATCAGACGCATCGCGGGATAAGGGGTTGGCAACGGTAGTCGCCCCAAGCGCGTCCGATGCTTGGACCATTCCGAGGCGGCCCTGAAGCCTCTTCCGTCTAGCCGTTGGGTCCTTCTCGCCGCATCCCTTGCCTCGCACCCCGATTGCTATGCGGTGAGGCTCCTCGGCCGCCTTGGAACTATCTGTGTATCAGACGCATCGCGGGATAAGGGGTTGTCACTGGTAGTCGCCCCAAGCGCGTCCGATGCTTGGACCATTCCGAGGCGGCCCTGAAGCCTCTTCCGTCTAGCCGTTGGGTCCTTCTCGCCGCATCCCTCGACTCGCACCCCGATTGCTATGCGGTGAGGCTCCTCGGCCGCCTTGGAACTATCTGTGTATCGGACGCGTCGCGGGATAAGGGGTTGTCACTGGTAGTCGCCCCAAGCGCGTCCGATGCTTGGACCATTCCGAGGCGGCCCTGAAGCCTCTTCCGTCTAGCCGTTGGGTCCTTCTCGCCGCATCCCTCGCCTCGCACCCCGATTGCTATGCGGTGAGGCTCCTCGGCCGCCTTGGAACTATCTGTGTATCGGACGCGTCGCGGGATAAGGGGTTGTCACTGGTAGTCGCCCCAAGCGCGTGCGATGCATGGACCATTCCCAGGCGGCCCTGAAGCCTCTTCCGTCTAGCCGTTGGGTCCTTCTCGCCGCATCCCTCGCCTCGCACCCCGATTGCTATGCGGTGAGGCTCCTCGGCCGCCTTGGAACTATCTGTGTATCGGACGCGTCGCGGGATAAGGGGTTGTCACTGGTAGTCGCCCCAAGCGCGTCCGATGCTTGGACCATTCCGAGGCGGCCCTGAAGCCTCTTCCGTCTAGCCGTTGGGTCCTTCTCGCCGCATCCCTCGCCTCGCACCCCGATTGCTATGCGGTGAGGCTCCTCGGCCGCCTTGGAACTATCTGTGTATCGGACGCGTCGCGGGATAAGGGGTTGTCACTGGTAGTCGCCCCAAGCGCGTCCGATGCTTGGACCATTCCGAGGCGGCCCTGAAGCCTCTTCCGTCTAGCCGTTGGGTCCTTCTCGCCGCATCCCTCGCCTCGCACCCCGATTGCTATGCGGTGAGGCTCCTCGGCCGCCTTGGAACTATCTGTGTATCGGACGCGTCGCGGGATAAGGGGTTGTCACTGGTAGTCGCCCCAAGCGCGTCCGATGCTTGGACCATTCCGAGGCGGCCCTGAAGCCTCTTCCGTCTAGCCGTTGGGTCCTTCTCGCCGCATCCCTCGCCTCGCACCCCGATTGCTATGCGGTGAGGCTCCTCGGCCGCCTTGGAACTATCTGTGTATCGGACGCATCGCGGGATAAGGGGTTGTCACTGGTAGTCGCCCCAAGCGCGTCCGATGCTTGGACCATTCCGAGGCGGCCCTGAAGCCTCTTCCGTCTAGCCGTTGGGTCCTTCTCGCCGCATCCCTCGCCTCGCACCCCGATTGCTATGCGGTGAGGCTCCTCGGCCGCCTTGGAACTATCTGTGTATCGGACGCGTCGCGGGATAAGGGGTTGTCACTGGTAGTCGCCCCAAGCGCGTCCGATGCTTGGACCATTCCGAGGCGGCCCTGAAGCCTCTTCCGTCTAGCCGTTGGGTCCTTCTCGCCGCATCCCTCGCCTCGCACCCCGATTGCTATGCGGTGAGGCTCCTCGGCCGCCTTGGAACTATCTGTGTATCGGACGCGTCGCGGGATAAGGGGTTGTCACTGGTAGTCGCCCCAAGCGCGTCCGATGCTTGGACCATTCCGAGGCGGACCTGAAGCCTCTTCCGTCTAGCCGTTGGGTCCTTCTCGCCGCATCCCTCGCCTCGCACCCCGATTGCTATGCGGTGAGGCTCCTCGGCCGCCTTGGAACTATCTGTGTATCGGACGCGTCGCGGGATAAGGGGTTGTCACTGGTAGTCGCCCCAAGCGCGTCCGATGCTTGGACCATTCCGAGGCGGCCCTGAAGCCTCTTCCGTCTAGCCGTTGGGTCCTTCTTGCCGCATCCCTCGCCTCGCACCCCGATTGCTATGCGGTGAGGCTCCTCGGCCGCCTTGGAACTATCTGTGTATCGGACGCGTCGCGGGATAAGGGGTTGTCACTGGTAGTCGCCCCAAGCGCGTCCGATGCTTGGACCATTCCGAGGCGGCCCTGAAGCCTCTTCCGTCTAGCCGTTGGGTCCTTCTCGCCGCATCCCTCGCCTCGCACCCCGATTGCTATGCGGTGAGGCTCCTCGGCCGCCTTGGAACTATCTGTGTATCGGACGCATCGCGGGATAAGGGGTTGTCACTGGTAGTCGCCCCAAGCGCGTCCGATGCTTGGACCATTCCGAGGCGGCCCTGAAGCCTCTTCCGTCTAGCCGTTGGGTCCTTCTCGCCGCATCCCTCGCCTCGCACCCCGATTGCTATGCGGTGAGGCTCCTCGGCCGCCTTGGAACTATCTGTGTATCGGACGCGTCGCGGGATAAGGGGTTGTCACTGGTAGTCGCCCCAAGCGCGTCCGATGCTTGGACCATTCCGAGGCGGACCTGAAGCCTCTTCCGTCTAGCCGTTGGGTCCTTCTCGCCGCATCCCTCGCCTCGCACCCCGATTGCTATGCGGTGAGGCTCCTCGGCCGCCTTGGAACTATCTGTGTATCGGACGCGTCGCGGGATAAGGGGTTGTCACTGGTAGTCGCCCCAAGCGCGTCCGATGCTTGGACCATTCCGAGGCGGCCCTGAAGCCTCTTCCGTCTAGCCGTTGGGTCCTTCTCGCCGCATCCCTCGCCTCGCACCCCGATTGCTATGCGGTGAGGCTCCTCGGCCGCCTTGGAACTATCTGTGTATCGGACGCGTCGCGGGATAAGGGGTTGTCACTGGTAGTCGCCCCAAGCGCGTCCGATGCTTGGACCATTCCGAGGCGGACCTGAAGCCTCTTCCCTCTAGCCGTTGGGGCTTTCTCGCCGCATCCCTCGCCTCGCACCCCGATTGCTATTCGGTGAGGCTCCTCGGCCGCCTTGGAACTATCTGTGTATCGGACGCATCGCGGGATAAGGGGTTGGCAGTGGTAGTCGCCCCAAGCGCGTCCGATGCTTGGACCATTCCGAGGCGGCCCTGCAGCCTCTTCCGTCTAGCCGTTGGGGCCATCTCGCTGCATCCCCCACCTCGCACCACGATTGCTATGCGGTGAGGCTCCTTGGCCGCCTCGGAACTATCTGTGTATCGGACGCATCGCGGGATAAGGGGTTGTCACTGGTAGTCGCCCCAAGCGCGTCCGATGCTTGGACTATTCCGAGGCGGCCCTGCAGCCTCTTCCGTCTAGCCGTTGGGGCCATCTCGCCGCATCCCCCAGCTCCTCGGCCGCCTCGGAACTATCTGTGTATCGGACGCATCGCGGGATAAGGGGTTGGCAGTGGTAGTCGCCCCAAGCGCGTTCGATGCTTGGACTATTCCGAGGCGGCCCCGCAGCCTCTTCCGTCTACCCTTTGGGGCCATCTCGCCGCATCCCTCGCCTCGCACCCCGATTGCTATGCGGTGAGGCTCCTCGGCCGCCTGGGAACTATCTTCGTATCGGATGCATCGCGGGATAAGGGGTTGTCACTGGTAGTCGCCCCAAGCGCGTCCGATGCTTGGACTATTCCGAGGCGGCCCTGTGGCCTCTTCCGTCTAGCCGTTGGGGCCATCTCGCCGCATCCCTCACCTCGCACCCCCATTGCTATGCGGTGAGGCTCCTCGGCCGCCTTGGAACTGTCTTCGTATCGGAAGCATCGCGGGATAAGGGGTTGTCACTGGTAGTCGCCCCAAGCGCGTCCGATGCTTGGACTATTCCGAGGCGGCCCTGCAGCCTCTTCCGTCTAGCCGTTGGGGCCATCTCGCCGCATCCCCCACCTCGCACCCGGATTGCTATGCGGTGAGGCTCCTCGGCCGCCTTGGAACTATCTTCGTATCGGACGCATCGCGGGATAAGGGGTTGTCACTGGTAGTCGCCCCAAGCGCGTCCGATGCTTGGACTATTCCGACGCGGCCCTGTGGCCTCTTCCGTCTAGCCGTTGGGGCCATCTCGCCGCATCCCCCACCTCGCACCCCGATTGCTATGCGGTGAGGCTCCTCGGCCGCCTTGGAACCATCTTCGTATCGGACGCATCGCGGGATGAGGGGTTGTCACTGGTAGTCGCCCCAAGCGCGTCCGATGCTTGGACCATTCCGAGGCGGCCCTGAAGCCTCTTCCGTCTAGCCGTTGGGGCCTTCCCGCCCCATCCCTCGCCTCGCACCCCCGATTGCTATGCGGTGAGGCTCCTCGGCCGCCTTGGAACCATCTGTGTATCGGACGCATCGCGGGATAAGGGGTTGGCACTGGTAGTCGCCCCAAGCGCGTCCGATGCTTGGAGCATTCCGAGGTGGCCCTGAAGCCTCTTCCGTCTAGCCGTTGGGGCCTTCCCGCCCCATCCCTCGCCTCGCACCCCGATTGATATGCGGTGAGGCTCCTCGGCCGCCTTGGAACTATCTGTGTATCGGACGCATCGCGGGATAAGGGGTTGGCACTGGTAGTCGTCCCAATCGCGTCCGATGCTTGGACCATTCCGAGGCGGCCCTGCAGCCTCTTCCGTTTAGCCGTCGGGGCCTTCCCGCCGCATCCCTCGCCTCGCATCCCGATTCCTATGCGGTGAGTCTTCTCGGCCGCCGCGGAACTATACCTGTTATTGCTACTGCATCCTTCGGCTGGTAACCTCCTCTGCCGCCTTGGAACGTTCTCTTTGTCGGACGCGTCGCGGGATAAGGGGTTGGCACTGGTAGTCGCCCCAAGCGCGCCCGATGCATAGACCGCTCCGAGTTGACCTTGCTTTCAGCCTCTCACATGCATAGACCTCTCTGAGTCGACCCTGCAGCCTCTCACGTTTAGCCTTTGGAATCTCGCCTCACAACATGATTGCTATCCTTGATGCATCCCTTGCCTCGAGCCCTGATTGCTTTCTTGGCTGCATCCCTCCTCTCCTCACAGCCCGGTTGTCATCACTGCTTCATCCGTCGCTTCATGCATTCTGGCTGCTGGGCCCTTCCCACCGCACACCTCGATTGCTATCTCTTCTGCATCACACACCCCGATTGCTATCTCTGCTACATCCCTCGGCTCTCACTTCTGCATCCTTCGCCTCCCACCTCGATTGCTATCAATGCTGCATCCGTAACCTCACACCCCGATTGCTATGCGGGGAGGCTCCTTGGCCGCCTTGGAAATTTCTGTGTGTCGGACGCACCGCGGGATAAGGGGTTGGCACTGGTAGTCGCCCCAAGTGCGCCCGATTCTTAGACCGCTTCGAGGTGACCTCGTAGCCTCTTTCGTCCAGGCTTCCTGCCTTCAACGCCCTTTTTACACCTCGATTGCTATGCGCGGGCTCGTTGGCGTCTATCACCTCTCTGCGAAGAGTGGCACGATGATTGTTGGGGTAAATCGTAGCAGTCCGATCTCTGGCCTTGGGCCATTGTGAGGGCTGATCGATTTCCTGTGCGCATCTCGTGTTCGCCCAGTAACAGACTCGACGACTTGTAATCGGTCTTGTTCCCGATTGTTCCTGGAGGTAGTCTTCGGAACTCTTGGATTTGACCTGTCACTCGAACTGTCCTCTTCCGAGGATGCTTGTGTGTGTGTGCTTGTGCCATTTCCTTGGCGGTATTAATGAGATATTAAAGAGCGGAGTGAGCGCCTCGCCCAGCTATGTTTGGGGCTCTCACTCCCTTACCCGGTGTGCGACCGCTTTGCACGTAGGTTGCGGAGCATCGCGACTCTTTCGATGTTTGGCGGTTGTCTTCCGGTGATGCGTTGGTCCCGAAGTGCACGTTACTAGCATTTCTGCCATTGTTCTCGATCTTTGGCACGTTCCTTCGTTGCAATTGGATATATATCTCCGTTTATACGCGCAGGCTTCTCCCGCCTATTCAGCGCTGTCCCACTCTCAGCACTCTCGTGGTCTCCTTGGCTTCTCTCTCCCGTGAGCGAGCTCTCTTCTCGAGTCTTTTCCATG
>NW_026729902.1:0-31749 GCF_030272615.1 Cryptomeria japonica | reverse complement strand
TTTATTTTTTATTTTTTTTGTATTTTTGATATTTTATTTGATTTTTTTGTATTTTTGATATTTTTTTATTTTTTTGTATTTTTTATTAAGATACTCTGAAAAGCTATGTATAAAACCTGTAGACACCTAAAAATGTCTCATTAATCACACACTAATTATTCATCCTAATTAATTAAGTAATTCTTTAATTATTTAATTAGGTTAATTATTTTTCTAAACTGACTCAACCATAATTCTTCATCTTATTAATTATTCAATTTTTATTCCTTAAGAAATTAATCATTTAACCCCCCATCTCAAATATTATTTAAATATTAATTATTTAATTAACTACGATTTATTCTTTAGTTAAATAATCTGTATTATTTAATTAAGATCATTTTTAATGTTTAAATTATTTCATTTAAATTATTTTAATTAATTAATTAGTCATCCCATTCCCGAAATTCTAATTTCAATTAATTTCATCTAATTTCATTTCATCTTTTCCCAAATTCGAATTTCACCTACTTCCAATTAATTTCATTTCATCAAATTAATATTTCACTAAATGTGAATTTCAGTTAATCTCATGTGCATTTTAGCATTCGAAAACCCAAATTCAAATGCAAATCAAAATGAAATTGAATTTCAAGTCAATCTCCTACAACACATGTTGAAAATCATAACTGGTTGATCAAATTAGTTAACCAATCAGTTAACTCAGTTAACTCTTCAATCTCCTTCAATCACCTTTTTCTAACTAACCAGTTATCTCTCAATCAATCCAGTCATCTGATTCATCAACTCAGTCAACTAGCCAATCTATTTAGTTGACTCCCCAATCAAATGAGTTAACAGATCAATCTATTGAGTTCACTGATCAATCAATTTTAGTTGACTATCAATCATCACTTGAGTTCAAATCCTCACCCCTCCTTTGTGTTGAAAATCTATAAATTCAACCTCTTTTCTCAATTCAATCTAGAATCATAGAATCTAGAATCACATTCTTCAAACAATTGTCTATCTTATGCAGGAATTTCAATGCAACACCTGAGAGCCACCGACAAGCACAATTCGGAGAAGCACAATGGAAGCAAAGATGCGAGATGAGGGAGTCTTTATTTGAATTCATTTCTTATTTTGTATTAATTTTCATTGATTATGTTTGATGTTTGTTAATTAGTTGAGAATTGGTGATTCGTTCTTATTTTTTAATTAGCTTAATACATATGACATTCAGGCATGAAAACAAAACCTGCAAAGGTGCATGTTGTTGATGAGATCATCTAATGGTTCTCCCCCTGGTATAGATAACTAATATGCACCTAATCCATAGACCGTTGTGATGACATAAGGCCCAAGCCAATTTGATTCAAACTTTCCCTTTTTCTCTCTATCTTGTTGATTTTTAGGATTTTCTCTTATGACCAAGTCACCCATCTCAAATGTGCGAAGATTTGCTTTGTGATTG
This sequence comes from Cryptomeria japonica, assembly GCF_030272615.1. NCBI lineage: Eukaryota > Viridiplantae > Streptophyta > Pinopsida > Cupressales > Cupressaceae > Cryptomeria > Cryptomeria japonica. Next base: position 30,293 of record NW_026729902.1, on the reverse strand, counting down.
TAGCTACGACTCACACATTGTTGATATGCTTTGAGATTATTAAATGCAGTTTGTCGATGCTCATCTAACAATTCCAAATCTTTCAAGCGGGAGACCCTGTAGTCTTCATCACTGATAAGATCGTGCAAGGAGACTTGTTCCTTGATTGAATGATTTGTAGCTCCATTTATTATCTTCCTTGATGAAGGAACTAAGATAGAATTACTAATGTGTGAACTAAATTGGCCCATATGTGTGTCACCTAAAGAATTTGGGGCATCCCTAATAACAAATATCCTCAAAGAAGTTACATTAAAGGTCCATTGATGTGATATATTGTCACGGGAGATGGGTGTATTGAATGAATGCTTGTGAGGTGAAGGCTTAAAAATGTGAGAAGAAGTGAAATTAGGATGACTAAATGGAGACTTAGGATCAACAAGTATGCCTTTTGACTTATAACTTTTGAAATTTATGCCCCCAACTAATTTGATATTATGGGAGACCAACTCTTGTTCTTTTTTCTTCATAGGATTTTTATCCTTGACTTTGATTTTTGTAGAGTCCAATAGCTTTTGATTTTGATTTGGACTGAAGGAATTCTCTTTATTTTTTACTTTTAGATTTCTCTTTTCAAAGCTTGATATTTTATCCCCAATGAGTAAGGGCTTATGTGATTCTTGTTGATCCAAGTCTAGGAGAAGAGTGGAAATGGAATGAGTGGATGAAACGGTAAGGATACACGAGATCTCAAAAGGGCTGGCTAGTGATATATTCAATAGATTCTTTGTTGGAACCACTTTTAGGACTATTGATATCAAGAGTTGCTTGCACCACTATAGGAGATTTTCATTCAAAACCTAGTAGCCACAACACTAGGTGGTTCATACCCAATTCCTTGACATTGCAATTTCTTTGTAGGTTGTAAGAACTCTAGTGTTCCTTGCTCATGTACACCAAGATTTGTTCCTTGATAGTCCATAATTTGTAACTTGGGCTTGTGTTCACCATTCTCATAGTTGATATCTTCCTCTATGACATCGTTATCCATAGTGCCCTGATCTTGTTGACCAAATGTCTTAGGAGATAGTGGGAGTTGATCAACATGAAAGATATACTCACCACATCCCATGTCTTTAACCTTGAATTTTCCTTTAATCTCTACTTTCTTTGAAGTGGAGGATTTCAATGATTCTGGATCAATGTATGCCAAAGATAGGATAGCCTCTCGATTGATTGGAACTATTATTTCAAGTCTTGGTCGTAGGTTGTCACAATATATGAATGGGTTTAGATCACCCTTAACTATCACTTCAACTCTATTGTGCAGGAACTTAATACATTGGTGATATGTTGGTGGTACTGCTCTCATTTCTTGTATCCAAGGGCATCCCAAAAGTATGTTGTATGTGAGATCAAGATCAAGGACTTGGAAAACCACATCCTTTGTTACTGGCACAATGCTTAAAGGTAGGGTGATTTTTCCTTTAGATGAGCGTTCTTTGTCATCATATACCTTTATAGTGATCTTATTTCTTGAATCGACAACTTGTTCAGAGTATCCCAATTATAAGGTAGTTTTCAATATAAAGATGTTGAAACTTTCTCCTCCATCTATCAACACTCATTTGATGTGATTTTTATGGAGAAAAGATTCAATATGGAGTGGTGCATTGTGTGGTTGACATTGAGATGCATCATTGACTTTTGTGAACATAAAGAAATGCAGAGTGGAAAGGTACACCATCATGGCTTGAAACTAGTCCACGTTTAGATCAGTGGGAATGAATGTCTCTCTTAATATTTTGTCTAGAATAGCCTTATGTGAAGGGGAAATGTGCAAAATCTCAAGGATGGAGATAAGGGCGGGTGTCTTCCCTAACTGGTCTACAAGGTCATACTCATTTTTTCTAGATGATGAAGTTGTTGTTTTGGATGGAACACCTTGTAAGGTAACTTTTCCTTGTTGAGTTGTGACATTGCCTTCGGTGTTTTTGTCATTAGTTGATGAACACGACAGTCCAATGCCTTGAAAAATGACTTTACCCCTTTGAGTAGAACCTTCAAGAGTTTTATCTTTGATAATTATGGCAGACACAGGGTTGTCCATTGAAATATGGTTGACTGTCTAATCATAGGATGTGGTAGTGTAATTAGAATTTCTATCTTAGGGGCTTTTCCCTTATCATGTTTTGGGAATGGTTCCTTAAACATCGCATGCTCTTCATTGGAAGTGTGACCATCAACTTCTATTGCACCATTATCAATGAGATCTTGGATGAGATTTTTCAATCTGTGACAATTACTAGTCTTATGCCCCTTGCTCTTGTGATAGTCGTAAAAACTCATCATCATTCTACCATGCAGGTTTTACCTTTGGTTCATATGGTGGATTGTTTGGTATTTCTATAAGCTTATTTGCAACTAATTTCTTAAATGTTGTGTTAATTGGTTCTCCCAATGGAGTGTATTTTCTTGGAGGTCTTGATGGCCTTTGAGCGTTCACTTGATTATTGAAATTAGATGAACTTGAACCAAGGAAAGTTAACTTTGGTTTAACCATATTTTCATCCACTACCCCATCATTGATAGTATTCTTGTTTTTGTTCCAAAAGCGGGGTTTATCTTTCCCATTAGAGTCATCTTTATTGTCCTTAAATAGTTTGATGGCACCTTGCTCAGTAAGGACTTTCTCAACTGCCAATCCCTTTTCAATGAGGTCTTTAAAAGTAGACAAACAAGCTGCTCTAAGTTCATATCCAATATCCTTATTGATATTTTGAGTAAACATTTCAACCATTTGTTTTTGTGGAATATCACAAGAGCAACGAATGGCTAAACTTATCCATCATTATGAGAATGATGTAAAGGATTCCCCATTTTTATGCTTGGTATTACATAAAGTAGTCACTAACACATTTATTTCATTATTGTATAAGAAATATGGTACAAAAGCTTCTGCTAGTTCACCCCATGACTTTATCCTAGGCGGAAGTTGTGAAAACCATTCCATGGCTTGTCCACCTAAGCTTTGTATAAATAATCTCATCAAATAGGATTCCTCTCTTACCACTTCTATGCAAGCCATGAAAAAATCTCTAATGTGTGCCTTGGGATATCCTTTTCCTCTATACTTGTCAAACTTTGGTGTCACGAAATGTGGAGGGAAAGGAGGGATTGGCATGCTTTTTTTAAATGGATAAGGACATATTTCTTTCATCGTGTAGTCCTTTTTTGGTGCATGCATATCTGCCATCTGTTTCACAAATCCTTGATCTGTTGTTGCAAGTCATTACTAGGTGGTATCTTATCACTTTGAGGTATTCCCATGCCTAAGCCACCAGGTGGAGGAGGGATATAATGCATGTAGGGATGATATTGGTCATAGATATGTTAATATGGAGGAGGAACATAATTGTAGCTAGTATATGGGCCACTTGATATGGTACTATAATGAGGAGCACTAGGCCTAGGACAATTGTATGTGTCATGACCATGAGGATAAGAGGTGTTATAAGTATGATCTTGAGTATTGCTCCCAAATCTAACACATGGTCTTCTTGAACTATAATCTTGGGTATTCTCTTGTTTTTGAGCATGTGTATTAACATTCCTTCGCCAAGGGAAAGGATGACCACAGGGTTGTTCATGAGAGTTTCTAGCAAAATTGGCATAAGCATGAGTGTTGGTAACTTTTAGTTTTTGAAACAAGGGTGAGGGTGACTCACGCACGAGACATTCTCTCCTATTACCACCCTTATTACCACTAAGATTTGCATTAGCTTGATTAACTTGATTAGGATCCTCCTCTAAAATTTGTGAAACAAAAAAGTCATGGGTTAATCTTGCTCCACTTTGTGCAAACACTTGTAGGAAGTATTGATGATCCCTTCTCATAATTTCCTCAATCATTCTGAAATGTTGATCTATTATAGTCTCTTGAATGTCTGCAGAAGTGATGGATTCATAATCATTGTCATTTTCATTCTCATTCTCATTCTTGGTGGATTGTTGTGATTCTCAAAATTTTGTGAGTTGTAAAATTCATCTCCCTCAAATTCATATGTACTCATGTTGAGAAATCTTAGAGCTTCCTCAACTTCTCTTTTATACCTTTGTGAGCAATTGTCAACCATAAACTAAACCTTGGCTAAAATGTGAGGTGGAAGAAAATGTGAAGACTATGGAAGACCAAAAGGAATTATGAGATGGAATGAATCTAAGGTTGTCTTGCAATGTCCAAAAAATGTAAGTCCAAGATATATGTAATGATCTAAAGCAAGGTGTGGCTTCCAAAGAGATGATAGACTCTTGAGGAAGTAAGTTGACCTTAACTAAAGATAGCCAAGTGATACCCAAGATGATAGATCTAATGCGAGAAATGTTGACCATTTTTGTGTCAAACATAGCCATGCAGATAACCGATCTGAGAAATCATTTATGGCTAAAAAAACCTATTAAACCCCCCAAGCCCTAAAACCCTAAACCTTTAAGGCTTTTTCCCTTAACCTTTTTGGCCTTATTCTTTTCCTTCATTGACCGGTTGGGGTGGTTATTTCATTTAAATTATACCAGCTAGAGGGTCCCCTTTTCATCCCGAGATAGGCCCCTTTAACCCGCTACCAACCGGTCGGAGGTTTCTTTGGTTTATCGTAGTATCACAATGGTTTGGACTTACCTTTGGGTTCCCCCCGTGATATTGTGATAACCTCTTGTTGTTTCTCTATTTCATGGTGAAGAAAGCTCATGGTGGGGCACCCTTTGTGGAATGGTAATGGGTCATTGGTGGTGAAAGGTAAAAGAAATGTTTTTCTTGTTTTGCAGAGAAGGGAGCTATTGGTGGGGTCCACCTTGCAAAACAACAATGAAAACGAAGGAAGAAAGTGGTTTTCACAGTTTCACAATAGTAAAGGCTAACTGTCTAGTTAAGGTTGTGCTTTGGAGATGGCCAGTGGTATAAGGAAATAAGATATTATCATGGGATCATAGCAGTTGTGGCTAACCGTTGCTTGACCCATGTGATATAGCGATAAGGTTGGTGATATGCGGCAGGGTTAAGTAATGTTTTCATGATTTCACAGCAACTAAAGAAAAAGGGTTATCTTTGGCTATGAAACAACAATGAGGCTAGTGGGGCAAGTTGGTTTTTAGGGCAATCTCGATGTTCCAATTTCACTTAAGGGGGAGATTTACAGCCTTGTTTTAAACTTCTTTTTAGGGCTTTTGATGGCATGATATTGGTCATCCATTTGTGTGCGATAAGAAGATCGAGTGGCCCGAATTTAAACAAGAGGTGATCGTTAAATTTCAAGCAACTGTGCAAGGCGGTTGCCGACTTAATGGTCTAAAATCAATTTTTGACCCATCGATGGCCCAAATCAGATCAAATTTATCCCAACCACTTCCAGGAGCCTGAGGGACATCCGCCATAACTTTTCCATAACTTTGCAAAATATTTTTCAGATGCCACCCATGCCATTCATTGCAAGTTGAAGACTTTTGGGGCTAACAGATAGCTTTCAGGTGCCTTGAATCCAGAGATTCTCCCTTTTTTCAAAAATTGGTACTCTTTCCCAGTTCTAGGATATATTTGCAGACACGTACATCAGGTCATCTGTTTTGATCCATTTCTCTTCTATTTTTTGTAACCTAACCCTAACTAATCAGGGTTTTTGAGCCTATGGTTCTATCCAAGTTATGCCTGAACTACAAAGGTAGATTTTGTAACCTCTTTTGAGGATCCTCTCCCTTTTTCTCTTACAAAATTATAATTCTACAACTGTAAAATTCCTTTACCTTTATATCAATAAAGTTGTCTGTTTTGCCTCTCTTTCAGTTCAAATACTCTGTATAATGCATATTACCTCTTATTTGAATGCATCTTCTTCTGATTCTTAGCTTATGCAACTGTGTTAAGACCCCTGTAGATGTTGTCTGTGAATCACTTTAATTCCTCTTTTCATCTATCAAGATTCTAACCTTTGCATATCCTTGAGGAGCTGATTAGGATAGAAAATTGTGCATGTCTTTGGGTAATTTTCATTGATATCTTGTGTAGTTATGGGAAGGGAGGATCATCTTTCAATCTAGGTGCATCACCTCATTTCCATTTCAGTATTATTTCTCCCCCTTTTCCTCTTAGATTATTAGAATAGTTCTTACAAGTGTTGGGTTGGTCCAACACTACACTTTAATTGATAAGGAAGTCGACCTTCTTCGGAGACTCAACCTCATATTTAGCAATGTCCCACACTTGGAGGTTGTTTCCATGTTTCACAAGGTTGTTGAGCACAAGTCTTCAACAAGGGTGCAAACTTTTGTGACAACAGGAACCACCTAGTGATGTGATGTAATGTGTTTGCAAGATAGGATGAGGACTAATAAACAACCTTTTAACTCTAGTTGGAAAAGTATGTCTAAGGGGATTGCAAATGATGACTGAAAATGTATGACAAAGTCATGATAAAGACTGGTTGACTAAAAATGAATCCCAAGGGAAGCAACCTTAGAAACTCTTTTGCTCTCAGAACAAAGACACGATATCATTTCATTGACGTCCACTTATATGCAGTTTTAAAGCCCAAAGACGCATTTTTATTGTTGATAATGTAAATCTTCGTTCTAATATAGGTAAACATTAAAATATTGCACAGGCAGTTTTAATACACAAACATGCTTTTATCTGACACGGATGCAGTTTAATATTTGTTGACAGTGTTCTCAGTTCTGCTGAAATACCTACCAGAATAGTGCACAGACGCGGAAAGATCAATCAAATACATGATAACATAGTGCACAAATGCAGCTAGAAAGATGATATATGCATTCATATTAAACAAGGACGCATTTCTGGCAAGTTTCCAAAATTTTGTCCAAGTTTTTGCAAATTGTTGAAAGTGACCAGATCTTAATGTTGATTATTTTTGTGACAAGAAGACACCAAAAACAAGAAGACACAATGTCTGAAGGTGTATTGTCCAAATTTGAGCACAATTGTGTGTGTTCAAAATATTTCCACTAGTATAACACAAATCAAAGATAATTGAACTCATGCACAACCTAGGCTCGAAAGAGGATACTACTTGTTGAGTTCCCACTATGGAATTTAATTTGAGTCACACTTATTTAAAGTGGATAACCTAGAATCTTGATAGCACTGGCTCCCCTCCATGTCACTCACTTCTTAGGCATACTAAGATTTGAATTCCCAAAGATCAAAGGATCTCAAGAAATTTCTTCTCTATTATGAACTGCAAGAATGTGGGACAACTTCAAAGGTCTGACCTCCTGCACCAACAAGAAAAAGGGATTTTTGGCCACTACAACAAAGGTACTTAGTTGGGGAACTTCAACGGGTGTCTATCATGCAGTAGTGACTCACTTAAGAGCCTATCCCAATCCTCATAAGAGGATTTTTTACATATCTCACACAAGTGTGGATACTGAGGGAACTTGTCGGATAGCCCAACTTCATCAAGAAGTCACAAATTTTGCCTAACTTTTTTATTTATATAGCGAGCTAAAAAATTACCTCTTGGGTCATTCCCTCTCACTTGGTCTTATGGGCTACTCAGGGTGTAGACCCTTCTACCTAAACAAATAAGATAATAATAATTTCTCTTACACCCAAGGTCCAATGGAAGGTGAGGGGAGAGGATACTTTTGTTATCACCTTAGAGATTAAACAAAAAGTATGCCTAATGCACAAGGCACTCAAACAAGTTAATTTACCCCTAATGAAAAATGATGTGACCCTAATCCAACTAGAAAAAAGAAGACACACTCTAGATTACCCCTGCAAGCAAGTGATTATTAGTTTTCAATGATTACTCCCAACCTGTAAGCACATTTTTGAGGCTAATTTTAGAAAATCCAAAAAGAAAAGTGAGAAGGGACCTTTGACAAAACAATTTAGACAGTTGCACCACTTCATTAGGCCACAAAAAGGGGGTTGGGACAAGAAACCAAATATAAAAATGAAACCCTAAATGCAAAAAGGAAATTCAAAATTGTTGAAACATGAACGTAGATATAACTAACATAGACGTTGAATTATGATGCATAGATGTACTTCTATTAGCCAAAAATACAAAAATATTGGACAGAAACGTGCAATGATAAGTCGCATATTTGAAAAGATCAGACCTGAAATCATGTAACCTACAAGATCACAGAAAACCCAAATGCAACAAGACAAAATAGAAATGTGATTCTAAATGTCAGACACGTGATATAACAAAACCGATGAGAATTTATCCAACACAGACGCGCAAAACCCAGACACAGATGCGAAAAAAATAATTATAGAATAATGTCATCAGACCTGAGACAAAAAAACACAGTAAAAGGATACACAGACACGGAAATAAGATGCACAAATGTGATTCTAATAAACCTACAAAATAAAAAATTGGACAAAAACACAGACGCAACAATAAAATTCGTAGATGCGATTTCACTTCTAATCGTCACAAAATTTGATCTGCAACTCGACAAAAAAGCTTAAAAATGCAAAATGATGTTAGAAAAAGGGACTAGAGTCCCACCGAGCATGCCAAAATGTATACTGTGAAAATAGAATGATTAAAACTATTGTAAAACCAACAAAGATCCAGCCTCATAAACCCTAGTTCTACAATCAAGAATCCACCATACACCAATGAAGAACCTAAAACATGCAAATAACAACAAAATAGAAAGATTATACCATTCACATGCTTGGTAGGGTTTGATCTCCATTGATCTTGTTTGATATGATTGCTCTCAGATTTTGTATTGTGCACAAGAGCTCAATAAAGAACAGATTGTGGTTGTGAAGTCACTTGATTGCATGAAAAATGTTTGATCATTGATTAGATAGGTTGTTGGATTAGGATTATGAAAGGATGAAGGAATCCTCTTATATAGAGAGCACCTTAGAAAATGAAGGGATAGGATTAAGAGGTGAAAGAATAAGTGGTCGACTAGGAATAAAGGGTAGGTAGGGGAAAGGATAAAATATTAGAAAGGTGGCTAGGATAAAATCAAGAGATAAATGACAAGTGTCATGGAGGGAAAAAACTAATGAATTAATTAAATAAATAAAAATTCATTTAATTAATAGAGGAAGTGGGACCAATTAAATAAATAAAATATTTACTTAATTTAGGGAAAGGATAATTTAAATAAATAAAAATATTTATTTAAATAAGGAAAGGCTAGAAAAGGCTTAGTGAATTAATCAAATAATCTATTTAATTAATAGACAACTTAAGATAAAATAATTAAATAAATAAAATATTTATTTAATCAGGCTAAGACAATTTTAGGTGTCTACAAGTGGTATTTAAAAGTCAACATAATTTTTAAGGTGATGGTTGCATGTGTTGCTCCATCCTATCTACCTACCAACATTTACAACATCCCTCCACCCACCACAAAAAATAATTGTATATTCTCTTCTTCCATCTATAGTGCCCATGTTGGGAAATATTCAACTTGGACCATGAATTTTGTTTGAGCTACAATGCCAAAATTTAGGGTTTTTTGTAATGCCTGCCAAGAAAACCCTAGAGAAACTAACCAGACAAACTAGATAAATTAGAGATTTTTTTTTAAAGAAAGAAACAACCATACATTAGATTAAAATTATCACACAATCTTAAGTGCACAAGCGGAATTAACTTATAGCATCTAAACTTCATTCCCTAGGGCATCTTAACGTCATTACTAAGATACAATAAAAGTATAGATATGCGCAATTTATCAATGATGCATGTTGTTTTCCTACCTAAGCCAATGTCTTTCATTACACATAACATAGGAAAGTAATCATTTAAACATTAGGATTATAATCATGAGTAACTACACTTCTAACGCTTCTAAGATATTAAGTCCATTTTATGTACATCAATATCTAATGTTCCTAAGTTAATATTCCTAACATACTAGATAATCCACACATCCTTAAAATATAGCTAATACCAATTACACTTAGAATGAACCACATGAAATCATCTTACATTTCATAATACCTCTCATACAAAGTTAAATTACATATATACATTATCAATCACAAATAGAAGATCACGATACACCAATTACATGAATAATATCCAAATTACATATTACAATGATATTTCTTGAACATATAGAATAGATCACATCTACTGCATGAATCCATAGCACAAGAACTGGAAAGAAGAACAAGAGTCATGCTCCACACACATAAACATCCAACAAGAAATCTCAATGGAAGAAGGCATCAACCACCTGACCATGTGGAACCAAAAAGGTCTACCCCCCATGCTTTGAAGAATGACATAAGGCCCCACACAAATTACTAGACCTAGGCCAACACCTAACATCCAAAGGAACATAAAACATTAGCAAGACAACAACAAACTGAAGACTAACAACAAAAGGCATAGGCTCAACCACAAATCACGGACTCACCAAAGGCTTCCACAAAACACATGGATTAAGGTTCTAAGACACACATAGGGAAGAGTGTCATCACATGTCATCAACAAGGTTATCCTGGTATTCTCTCATTGGACCTCGGTACCCAAGTGACACCCATGCGGAATCAACTCAACCTTTCATGAAGACAAGGGAGTATAGTCATGCCAACAAGGCCTTCCCAAACTCATCCTGATCCTGAACTAGCACTTTAGGCCATGAGTGGGGCATCATGTTTATCTTGTTAATATGAAAACTACCCAACACCTATATTGACTCATTATGATTATTACTTTATTATAACAACTTCCAATGAGATTTCATGGCAACCACTTAGGACCACAACACCCACTTGGAAGCCACTCCCCCTATCATGTTCCTAAAACCTAGGGTGTAAACATAATCAAAACATATAAAGAACTCATAATTCCACATGAAACTTTAGCCATTGGTTCTATAACAAAATATGATCCACAAAATCAAAACTATTCCATAACTCATTTCTCAAATCCAATAGGTCTCATGCAACATCAAGATTGCAAACCAATACACCAAGATGAACAAATACACAAGTAAGAAAGGAAAAATACATAGAATCCTCAAAATAAAATAATTATCCTTTGTAAGAATCACCATAGAAATTTATAGACCTCCAAACAAGCCTCTAGTTTGACCTATACTGACATGGATTCCAAAAACTAAGCTAGCAGTGAAAAACTGTGAAGTAGCAATTTTGTTAATTCTTTTAGCGCATATGCAACTTCTTCTAGTGCATTTGTTAAGTATTTTATCACAAACACAATGTTTTTTAGCACATAGACAAGTCTTTTAATGCATAAACGACGTGTTTTAGCACATATGTTTTCCGTTCTAGCGCATTTATAACATATACCAGTTTACGACACGAGGTCAACTTTGAGCCCTCCAACGGACTCCAAAATGACACCAAATCCAAAATCTGACTCATACCCATTTGAGAATAGGGTGTTTCCTTCCAAGAAACATGATTTGACAACCACAAGAATAAAAACACAAAACACAAGACTACAGACTTCAAAAATAGTCTCTTAAAGAAGTGAAACAAAGACACCCGACACTCTATTCAATCAAAACAATAAAATGAAAAACCCAAATATTTTCTAGAAGTATAGAGATATCTTTCAAAAACACAACAAACAATCTTTCTACTTATTTTTTTGAAGCAAAATACATAAATATTAGAAGGCCAAGAAGACCACCAACCTGGACAAGGAAGATTGCACAATAATTTGAAAGAAAGATGATCTCACACAATCAATCTAGACACGTTGATCAATCCACAACCCATTCAATCTTCTCCAATGCATGCACAACAACAATGAAAAATTTGAGAAGCACTTCAAAATCACTCCTAAGCGTGCACAAGAAAACTCCTTCAAAATCCAAGTTCAAGATTCCCTCTTCGAAACCCAAATCCAAACTCTCAAAAGTTCCTACAACATTCTGAATTTCTAGTAGTTGAGCAAAAACCACCCCAAAATCACCAAAAATACATGCAAAACCAAAAGAAACCATCCTTTCCTCTCAAATGAGAACCCAATTAGCAACTTTCCATTTGAACACCCGATCAACCCAGTCCACAAATCAAAAGAAAAGATAATAATATCAATTACAAATTACAACCCTCAAATAATCATAAATTGAAAAATAATTAAATCCACATATAAACATAAATACTTGAATAAAATAATCGAAAAAATATAATTAATATTATATTATAAGATTCACAATATATGTGTGTCTATATGTATATGTATATGTATATGTGTTTATGGTGAAAATGGATAACAACAATGATAATATTGAAAGACTAAATAGATTCAACCACAAAACCCTAGCCTAACAACAACAAAGATCCACCATAACATATGAAGATTACCTAAGACAATGCAAATTAAATGAAATCACAAAGATTATACCATCACATGTCCAATAGGGTTTGGATCTTCATTCTTCCTATCTCCATTGATCTTGCTTGATATATTTGCTCTCAGATTTTATGTGCACAAAAGCTCAACAAAGAATGGAAATGTGGTTGCAAGTAGGCTTGATTGCTTATGCAAGTTCGAAAGCGTAGTCGGGGCTGAATGCATAGTGAGTTTTTGTCAGGGTTTGATAATGAAGGAAGCATCTTCTTATATAGAAGACACTATATGAAATGGAGGGATAAGATTGAGAGGTGTAAAAGAGGTCGGTTGTGATTAGAGGGTAGGTAAAGAAAATAAGAAAATAATGAGAGGGTAGGTAGTGTAGGAATTAAGAGATGAATGACATGTGTCATAGGTAGAAAAGGCTAATGAATTAATTAAATAAATAAAGATTTATTTAATTAATAGAAGAAGTGGCATCAATTAAATAAATAAGATATTTATTTAATTTAGGAAAAGGATAATGTAAATAAATAAATGTATTTATTTAAATAATAAATAAGGCTAGAAGAGGATAAATGAATTAATTAAATAAATAAATATTTAATTAATTAATAGAGGAATTAGGCTAAAGATAATTAAATAAATAAAATATTTATTTAATTAGACTGGACAATTTTAGGTGTCTACATTTTGCCCCTCTTTGAGACAATGCGGCTTGTCGCATTGTTTCAAAGAAGATAATATGAACTGATACAAAGTTGCCCCAAGATGGGAATGATATGCCCCCTCAAGAGATTGGATGAAAATGTTTGAAAAGATCGTAGACAATCTCTCGATAAGAAAGAAAGGCTAGAATGGACTGACCGGATAGGATAGAGTGACAGAGTCACGGGATAAAGAAGACTGACTCGGAGACGAGGGCTAGGGCTAGGGCTAGGGTAGTCTATAAGATAGACCACGAGAGGACACATCCTCATTGTCATCCACACATCCAAGAAATCAGAGTGCAGAGAGAGAATTGAGCAACAGTAGTCAGTAGCGATGGCATTGGTGCATAGATTCAATCGCGTTCATCGATTTTAGAGGCCAGCAGATGTAGGAGAGGCGGTAACTATCATAAAACCTCCTTGTACTTTGTTGCAATAATTGTTGTCATTAACGCATCTCAGGTAGTGCAATAAATGCACTTTTAGGAATGTCAAAAAATGCTTAGGCATGTCTGTGTTTGTGCCAGGCGCGTCTGTACAATATGTAAGCGCGTTTATGTCATGAAGGCGCGTTTATGTCTTCAAGGTCAAATCGGTAGTTTTGTGATGAACATACGTTGTCAATTGGATAAGCTACTAAGAGGATATACTCAAACAGGTCCTCTACGGAAGACTAGGATAGTAGATAGGGCTAGGATTGACAATTATGTGATAGAACATACGTTGCCAATTAGGAAACTACTCAAGAGGATACACTCAAGCAGAGGCCCTAGGATAGAATAGATCAAGGCACTTTGTGATGAATAGGGAGTACCAAGACATATTACTTTGTGATGAACAGGGAGTACTAATATGAGCAGCACTTTGTGATGAACAGGGAGTACAAAAACACAGTACTTTGTGATGAACAGGGAGTACTAATATGAGCAACACTTTGTGATGAACAGGGAGTGCAAAAATGTAGTACTTTGTGATGAACAGGGAGTACCACTAAGATAGATAGCAACACTTTATGATGAACAATGAGTGTCACTAGGATAGATAGCAACACTTTGTGATGAACAGTGAGTGTCATTAGGATAGAGTATCATAAGCACTTAAGGTAAAAAGAAGCATTTTGTGATGAACAGGGAATACCACTTTAACTGACACAGTTGATTTACTTGACTGCAAGAGTACCTACCTATGCTGGAGTCATGGGAGAGATTCCCATTGACTCAGAGGTTATGACCAGAGATGACATTCAAGGACAGGGCTGCCATTGAGGTTATGGGTTTGCGATTCATTATGTATGTGCCTGAGTTTTGGGAAAACATGGGTTTGTTGACTGCGTTGGCTGAGAGATGGCACTCAGAGACATGTACATTCCATTTGTCGATGGGTGAGATGACAGTCACCTTGGAGGATGTGTACAAGATACTGAGGATACCGATCAATGGGGAGTTGGTTCCTTACGATCAAGACAAAGACAGGGATGCACTAAGACGAAAGTTTTAGGATCTAGGACTGGAGATGAGGGTTGGACATGTGGCTTGGGATACCATGACACGGACAGGATTAGCACTACCAGTAATGTTGGCAAGAGTGATCAGAGGGTTCCTCTGTCCGGATAGGGCAACACGAGGGTTAGCTGTAGCCATATGTATTTTGACATCATTGTATCATGACACTTATGATTATATATATGAGATGATTCATCTTTGCGGCATCTATATGCATGTGTACCTATGTGATGAGATGTTTCATGATGTATGTTTCTATGTGATGCTTATGATATGGATGCAAATATGTACATGATGACATGCAATATTTTGTTCTTTTATGTTTTTAATATGTTATGCAAATGCAATTGTGGATGTATGAAATGCAAATGAATATGATAATGCAAATAACTATTTACATGATGAAAATGTAAAATGTGCTAACATGTGGTGTGTGCAGGATGTGATGTAATTCTGATATCTATATGTATGTATGAAATGCTAACATGTGATAATGCAGGTGCAACTACGTGAGATGCAAATATTTTTGGTGTGTCATTATACTCAGTCATGTGATAGCAAGCTACACAGACTCAAGAAGGACGATGGAGGTCAAACAAGAAAGGGGGATGAAAGATAGAAGATATGGAAGTGAAAGAGCTTCTTGTGCGTTATCATCATTGAGCTTTATTATGGCAAAATAGGTTATGACAATCGAGGCATATGTTTGACCCAGAAAGTCATTGTACCTGTTTGCATGGAGATAAGACAGTTGCAAACAAGGAATGCCCCAGTTCATACTAGACTCACAGTGTCCTCATATCCTTGACAAGTCATAGCATTACTAAGAGACAATCCACAGACAGCAAAGAAAAAAAATAGGTGACGATACCCCATCCTCGCCTTTCTAGTCAAAGACATCCTAGAGATAAAATCTCTAGTCAGAGACATCCTGGAAAAGCTAAAAGACATGTCACCAAAAGATAAAATCAAAAAAGAAAAGCAAGACTCGACACCAACATCCACTGTAGTCCTCAAGTTTAGTGTCTCTTGTCACTTGTATAAGTCTATTTAATTGTGGTCACAATGTTTACTTTCACAAAAAGGATAGATAACACTAAACCATGTGCTGTCTGAGTCTGTTGAAAAATTTGATTTGTTGAAGCCCATTGTTGTTGTTGTGTCTCATCTAAAACTGACTAAATCCATGAAACTGATACTTTATTGCAGAGAAAGCGAAACTTTATTGTGGATTGGCGATGCAAGTGTTGCTTTATTGCGGTTTGTGCACGGATAGACTGAAGAAAAGCTGGAAGAAACTGTACTCCTCAGAACAAGCGATGCTCTTAGTTCCACACCCATTACTAGATGTAGTATTTTCCTTAGCCATAGATAGGAGCTGATTTATTATGGGTGGAAAGGGGTGAAAAGGGGGGTTATTATGAATGGCTAACCAATCTTGGGTAGATCAATAACAAGCCATGATGGGAATGTGTTTGTTTATTATGGATGGATACATTGTGAGTGTGTGCAGAGTGAAAGGATGAGATGGAATCCTGAAGGAGGGAGGAGCAATGTCTCTACACATGGCGCTGGTGACCCAGTTTTCACCATGGTACTTTCCCAGGGCGCCACCGAAGTGGTTTTCACCATGTGACGAAATGTTTTTCTGTTTTTATTTTTTGTGTGTGTTACAAGGCCCCTGTTTGCCAGGTTTTCACCAAGTAACAATTTTTATGTTTTATGATTTTTTTGTATTTTTAATTTTTATTTTTTTTGTTGTCACAAGGCGCCTGTTTGCCAGGTTTTCACCAAGTAGCGAATTTTTTTATTTTTATGATTTTTTTGTATTTTTTGAATTTTTGAAATTAGGATACTCTGAAGAGCTATGTGTAAAACCTATGAAGGTGCATTTTGTTGATAGGATCCTCCAAGGGTTCACCCTCTGTGGTTGAGAGCTGATACACACCAGATCCATAGGTTGTTGTGATAATGTAAGGACCAAGCCAATTTGGTTCGAACTTGCCCTTCTTCTCTTTGTCTTGCTGATTTTTAGGATTTTCTTTGAGAACGAAGTCACCCACCTCAAATGTGTGAGGCTTTACCTTATGATTGTAGCTGCAATGTTCCTTGACTGAATTATGTGTAGCTTGAGTGACTGTCTTCCTTGATGAAGGAACTGAGATAGAATTACTAGTGTGTGGACTACATAGTCCCATATGTGTGTCACCTAAAGAAGTTTGGGCATCCCTGATAGAAAAGTCCTTTGAGGAAGCTCCATTAAAGGTCCATGATGTATCGCCAGAAGGGAAAGGATGTGTGGAACAAGTGGATGAGTTATGAAGGCTTATGATTGCGAAAAGAAGTGAAATTAGGATAGCATGATGGAGACTTATGATCAACAAGTAGGCTTTTTGACTTAAAATTTTAGAGCTTTTGCCCCCAGTTATTTTGATATTAGGGGAGATCAACTCTTGTTCTTTTTCTTTTATAGTATTTTTATCCTTGACCTTGATTTTTTCAGAGTCTAATAGCTTTTGATTTTGATTTTGACTGAAGGACTTTTCTTTATTTTTGACTTTTAGATTTTTCTTTTCAAATCTTGATTTTTCATCCCTAATGAGTAAGGGTTTTTGTGATTCTTGTTGATCCAAGTCTAGGAGTGGAGTGGAAATGGAATGAGTGGATGAAATGGTAAGGCTATACGAGTTCTCAAGAGGGCTAGCGATACGCTCAATAGATTCTTCGCAGGAACCACTCTTAGGACTATTGATATCAAGAGATGCTTGCACCACTAGAGGAGATTTGCATTCAGACTTAGTAGCCACAACACTAGGTGGTTCATATCTAATTCCTTGGCATTGAAAATTGTTTGTAGTTTGTTCTTGTCAAATCAATGTGTTAGGAGATAGTGGGAGTTGATCAACATGAAAGATATACTCACCACATCCCAAGTCTTTAAACTTGAACTTTTCTTTGATCTCTGCTTGTTTTGATGTAGAAGCTTTCAAGGATTCTGGATCCACATATGCTGATGAAGGAACAACTTCTCGATTGACTGGTATTGTTATTTCTGATCTATGTCATAGATTGTTGTAATATTGAATGGGTTTGGGTCAGCTTTGACAGTCACTTCAACTCCATTATGTGGAAACTTGATGCATCGATGATATGTAGATGGTATTGCACTCATCTCATGAATCCGTGGATGTCCTAGCAATATATTATATGTGAGATCCAGATCTAGGACTTGACAAACCACATCCTTTGTAACTAGCCCAACTCTGAGAGGTAAGGTAATTGTGCCCTTGGATGAGTGCTCTTCATCATCATATGCCTTGATGGTAATTTTGTTTGTAGCATTCACAACTTTGCCTGAATATCCCAATTGTATTATTGTGCTCAATGTACAAATGTTTAGACCTTCTCCTCCATCTATCAGGACTCGTTTTATTCAATGTTTGTGTAGGAAGGCTTCAATATGTAGTGGTGCATTATGTGGCTGACTTACGAAGGCGTCATCGGCTTCTGTGAATTTAAGGGAGTGTGGAACGGAAAGGTATCCCACCATGGCTTGAAATTGGTCCACGCTCAGATCAATAGGGACAGAAGTGTCTCTCAATATTTTGTCAAGGATGGCTTTATGAGCGGGGGATATGCGTAGGAGCTCAAGGATGGAGATGAACGTGGGTGTCTTCCCTAACTGTTCTACAAGGTCATACTCAGGCTTGGTTGATGAGGAAGCGGTGTTTTTGGCTGGAGCACCTTGCAAAGTGAATTTACCTCGACGGGTTGTAACATGACATTCAGAGGTAGGTTCAGAAGAAGATCCAATTCCTTTTAGGACAATTTTGGGTCTTAGGGTAGAAATCTCAGGCATTTTGTCCTTGATGATAATGGTAGAGACATAATTGTCCATCGAGACGTGATTGATAGTTGAATCATAGTTATAAGATGCTCTGGTATAGTTGGTCTGGTCATCTATGGTTGCAGCTTTTCCCTTGTCATGCTTTGGGAATGGTTCCTTAAACATTTCATGTTCTTGGTTGGATGAG
Organism: Cryptomeria japonica; assembly: GCF_030272615.1. NCBI lineage: Eukaryota > Viridiplantae > Streptophyta > Pinopsida > Cupressales > Cupressaceae > Cryptomeria > Cryptomeria japonica. Next base: position 11,721 of record NW_026729902.1, on the reverse strand, counting down.
TGTCCTTCAATCTCAACCTCACCTCTATCGATGAGATCTTGTATGATGTTCTTCAGTAGATGACAATTACCCATTTTATGACCTTTGCTCTTATGAAATTCGCAATACTCATCATCATTCCACCAATTTGGTTTAACCTTTGGCTCATATGGAGGAAAATTTGGAACTGTGATTACTTTGTTTGCCACTAGCTTCTTGAAAACTGACTCAAGTTGTTCTCCCACTAGAGTGTACTTCCTTCGTGATCTAGAAGTTGTTTGAGTATTCACTTGATTGTTTGTAGAGCTTGATCCTGAAAAAATGATTTTTGGTCGCACTGTATTGGCATCAACAACACCATCATTGACTATGTTCTTGTTTTTATTCCAAAATCTTGGCTTATCTTTTCCTTTAAAGTCATCTTTGTTTTCCTTGAATATCTTAATGACTCCTTGTTCAATTAGGACCTTTTCTGTCGCCAAGCCTTTTTCAATGACGTCCTTGAAGGTGAACAAACAAGCTTTCCTTGGATCATAGCCAATGTCTTTGTTAACATTCTAGGTGAACATTTCTACCATTTGTTTTTGTGGAATTTCACAAGAGCATCTGCTGGCTAGATTCCTCCATCTTTGTAAAAATGATGAAAAAGATTCTCCATCCTTTTGTTTGGTGTTGCACAAAGTAGTGATTGATATGTCTGTCTCTATGTTGTATGAGAAATGTTGGATAAATGCCTCTGCTAAGTCACCCCATGACTTAATTCCAAGTGGGAGTTGAGAGAACCATTCCATAGCTTGATCACCTAAGCTTTGTGGGAATAATCTCATCAAATATGTCTCTTCTGTTGCTACCTCAATGCAAGCTATGAAAAACTGTCACAAAGTGTGTAGGAAAAGGAGGCATTGGAATGCTCTTGTCAAATGGATAAGGACATATGTCTCTCATTGTGTATGTTGGCTTTGGTTTATTTATGTCCTCCATTTTCTTTTGTAACTCCTTGATTTGTTGCTCCAAATTGTTCTTAGGTGGAGATTGACTTCTTGGACCATACCCCATGTTTGAGGCACCAATTGGAGGAGGAGCATGTTGCATATATGGATGATATTGATAATACACATGTTCATATGGAGGAGGTCTATAGTGATGTTGTGTATATGGACCACTTGGTATAGAGTCATGATGAGGAATGGAATATCTGCTTTGTCCATGTATACCATACTCTACAGGAATGTCATGAGTTTGTTCTAGTGTGTTGCCCCCAAATTTGACGCAGGGTTTCCTTGTGTCCAAATTTTGATCATGCCTTTGAATATCCAATTGCTTTGGTGGTAGGTCTTTAGCATTAGCATGTGATTGAGTATATTTTTCTGCATATGACTTCCATAATGGTCTACGAAGGTGAGTATCATATGCTTGACCATGTGTATGTGGGACCTCAGGTTTTTGAAACAAAGATGATGGTGATTCAGGAACCATATGTGGTCCTCTATTGCCTCCACTATTAGGCCTCCTTTGAGCCATGTTGAGGTGAGGTTGTTGCAAAGGACGATTTTCCATTATTTGAGACATGTCAAAATCATGAGGGATCTTAGCTCTACTTTGTGCCATCATTTGTAAGAAGTATTTTCTATCTATTCTCATTATTTCCTCAACCAATCTATTGAAATGGGGATCCATAATGGAGTCTTCCACTTCTGCTGAATGTACTGAAATGTTGTCCATATTGTCATTATGTGTATCATTGTTATTTGTAGTGTCCATGTTCTCAACATTCGGAATGTTTCTATAAGCATCCATGTCAGGTAATGTGTTATGATCAGAATTGAAAAAGATATCATTGTCATACTCATAGGAACTCATGTTTGTGGACTCTTGAGCCTCTTTAGCTTCTCTCCTAGATTTTTGGGAATGGGTTTCAACCATGAACTAGGTATTGACCAAGATGTGTGAGATTAGATGAATATGAAAAAGACTATGGAAGACCAAGAGTTGGATGGAATGTAAATGAATCTGAAGTGTACTTGCAATGTCCAAAGTGTAAGACCAAGTATGTATGTAGTAGAGTAGGTGTGACTTCCAAAGAGATGATAGTTTCTCTTAATGAGGTAAGTTGACCTTGACTCTAAGTAAGACCAAATGAGACCCAAAGGTGATAGACCTTGATGAGGGACCACTTAGCAAAATGTTGTTGTATGTAGTTTGTTGACAAAGTATGATGAGGACAAGCAAGTGACCTTTTGACTCAAGTTTAGACAAATGTGTATGTAATGTAAGGTGTAAAGCAATGATGGACTTTGTGAGACCCAAAGATAGGTTGAATGCTAGATGAAAACCTGAAGAGATAGCTTAGAAAGCTCAAGAATTCTGAAACTGATTGCTCTTGTTTGTTGGACTGTAAATTTTTCCAATTTGTGAAGTTGTTTGTTATGATCAAATCTGAATTTTTGACTATTTTTTCATGACAAGAGGACACCCTCTTGATGAAGACTCAATGTTTGCAAGTGTTTAGACTCAAAAATGACTCAAAGAAAGTGTGATGTCTAATGTAAAATTTGTTTTGCACACACTTGAAGACACAAAAGACACAATGTTTTGTTGTTTGGTCTTGAATGTTTGATTGTTCAAAATAAGTCAAGCACAATTCTTATGGCTGGCCAAGACAATAGTTGTTGATCCCACATGGAGTTTCCCCCAAGGCTACGCTATTCAGAGTAGATACTTAGATGCTTGACCCCATTGGCTCCACCCTCGGCACTCACTTCTCGGGGCAGCCAAGCATCAGTCCCCATGAAAACTCCTCATAGCGAACTGTGTATCTCTACTAAGAACTGTATGTGTGTGGGCCGCTACCAAAGGTCCGACCTCCTGCCCCAACAACTAGAAGGATTTTGGGCTTCTAAAACAAAAAGGTCCTAGTAAGGGCATTCGCTCGTGTGGCCATACATGCGGCACTTTCAGCTCTGTAAATACAGAAGGCTCCCAACTGGTAGGGGTTACGGCCTACAACTTATCAAATAAATTTGATCAAACAGGTTTATGGGGAGACATAGTGTCGGTATGAACTAATCAGCACACGTTATCCATAGTTTTCACCATGAATACAGTTGTTTATAGTGGTTTGAAAGAGGTGGGTTTTCCTCACTACCACTTGGGTCGTTCTCTCCTCACTAGTATTCCTAATGACCACACGGGGAGACGGACCCTCTGAAGATTAAACAAAAGAGCCTATTGCTCAAGACACAAAAGATAATGGTTCAATTTTAGTGCACCAATTGAAGTGTTTGCTAATCTATGAAAACAAGGCACACAATAAAAATCAAAAACCCTTGCCAAGGTCCTGCAACAAATATCTATTAGTAGTTTGGATTGTTTCAAATGATCACCCCTTCCTGCAAGCACACAAGTTAGGTAAATTTTAGATCCAAAAGACTTTGTGAAATAGGGGCCTTCAACAATGCGTTTTGTCGACCAATTAAAAACTATGATTCATCATAAAAAAATATCACCTATAAAATTTTAAGACATTTCCAGAAATGTAAGAAAATCCAAAAAATTTGCTAATTTGCTCCAAAAATTAATTTTTTATGAAAAATCATAAAAAATTCATATAAAATACAAAATCGATCCAAAAAATCTGAAATTTTTACTGGAGAGTCCTAATGGTCTTCCAAACCTGCATAAAAAAATTTATGCAACAAATCCAAGCATTTTGTGAGATATGAGTAAAATAATGTAAAACCCATAATTTTCAAAGATCCAATTTTTGATGAATGATTTTGCATCAAATTTAAAATCACAAAGAACAAATCCTATGTATAATTCTGAGAGATTTCCAAAAATGTAAGAAAATCCAAAAAATTCGCTAATTTGCTCTCAAAATTAATTTTCTATGAAAACTCATAAAAAATTAATATAAAATGAGAAGTTGATTTAAAAAATCTAAAATTTTTACTGAATCCTTCTGATATTTTTCTTGACTTGCACAAAGAATTTGATGCCAAAATTTGAAGTTGTTTGTGAGATCTGATCAAAATAAGGAAAAACCCTAATTTTTAAAGATCCAATTTTTAGGGAAATATTTTGCATCAAAATTAAAATCACAAAGAAAAAATATTGTGTATAATTATGAGATATTTCCAAATAAGTAAGAAAATCTGACAAATTCTCTCATTTTCTCGCAAAATTAATTTTTTATGAAAAATCATAAAAAATTCATAGAAAATGAAAATGTTCTCCAAAAATTCTGAATTTTGGATTGAGAGCTCCTGATACTTTCTTCAACTTGCAAAACAAATTTGGTGCAAAATTTCCAATCCATTTGTGAGATATGATCAAATCTCTCCAAGATCTTGATTTTGTGTCCAAAACCCTAGCTGCACAAGGTTATTCTCCAAATTGTTTTACAAAACAGCAATATAGGGTTAGAAAAATCTGCAAAAAACACAGATATAACAAAAATCCATGTCCCACGGGCGTGCCAAAATGTATATGGTGAAAATGGATAACAACAATGATAATATTGAAAGACTAAATAGATTCAACCACAAAACCCTAGCCTAACAACAACAAAGATCCACCATAACATATGAAGATTACCTAAGACAATGCAAATTAAATGAAATCACAAAGATTATACCATCACATGTCCAATAGGGTTTGGATCTCCATTCTTCCTATCTCCATTGATCTTGCTTGATATATTTGCTCTCAGATTTTATGTGCACAAAAGCTCAACAAAGAACGGAAATGTGGTTGCAAGTAGGCTTGATTGCTTATACAAGTTCGAAAGCGTAATCAGGGCTAAATGCATAGTGAGTTTTTGTCAGGGTTTGATAATGAAGGAAGCATCTTCTTATATAGAAGACACTATCTGAAATGGAGGGATAAGATTGAGAGGTGTAAAAGAGGTCGGTTATGATTAGAGGGTAGGTAAAGAAAATAAGAAAATAATGAGAGGGTAGGTAGTGTAGGAATTAAGAGATGAATGACATGTGTCATAAGTAGAAAAGGCTAATGAATTAATTAAATAAATAAATATTTATTTAATTAATAGAAGAAGTGGCATCAATTAAATAAATAAGATATTTATTTAATTTAAGAAAAGGATAATTTAAATAAATAAATGTATTTATTTAAATGAAAAATAAGGCTAGAAGAGGATAAATGAATTAATTAAATAAATAAATATTTATTTAATTAATAAAGGAATTAGGCTAAAGATAATTAAATAAATAAAATATTTATTTAATTAGACTGGACAATTTTAGGTGTCTACAATATGTATATGTATATGTATATTAATTATGTGGTGCGTGTGTGTGTGTGTGTGTTTATATGTATATATGTACACACACACACACATATATACATATATACATATATATACATATACATATACATATAGACACTTACACACACATATGTATATGTGTATGTATGTATGTATGTATGTATGTATGTATATACAAATATACACATACATGCATACATACATACACATATACATATGTGTGTGTAAGTGTGTGTGTGTGTGTGTGTGTATATATATATATATATATATATATATATATGTACATGTATGTATATATATGTATATATGTATATATGTGTGTGTGTACATATATACATATAAATACACACACACACACACACACATACACGCACCACATAATTAATTACTCTCACATATGCCTATTCATATAATACATTTATTATTCACCACAACCTTAAAACATTAAAACCAGTAATTAAATTAAATACATCATACCCAAACGACACGAAACCTACAAGATGACTTAAGCTTAAACACTGGAACTCACAAGACACTAATTGGGGTTAGAATGTGGTAAGGCCTTATGTCACTTCCGATCAACTACCATTGGGATTAAAGGCACACTCAAACCTATTAAACCAGGTGGAGTCGATGCCTAGTACCTGCATCCTTCATAACACCAAATGTCTGTACACCACATATATAAACATAAGGTAAACAACGAGGTGAAAGAGAATCACGCCATCACACCCTGCTCATAAATGAGTGATGTGGCATCGTCCCTTTCAGGTCCTCAACAATAAGACAACATAGCAAGACATAACATCATCGATAACATCCACGTCATATCTATCGTAAACATGAAATAAGTGTTAGCACATGGTAAACATCTTTATAAATAAATATAAGCCACATCACATGATAAGAAGTAAACATAAATAGCCAAACATAAACCTAACATCATTATAAGTGATGAGTATATCATCATCCTGTTAGCACATATTTTTGCAAAATATTATGTGCTATTTATTTGATGTTTTTATATGTACATTTTCATCAGAAGAGCATTTACTACTGGAATGAATATGCAGGAAGTATGTTGCAATATCAGAAGGATCCTGCTGTGACCTATTTTCAAAATTGAACAAGTATCGTTGAGGCATGCTAAGGGTTGGCACTGAATAGGGACTACAAGAGGAAGTTTCACCATATTGGATCCTTATAAAGACATTCTTTGGGCCTATGTGATAGACTCTGCCATCTATTAGTACATATGAAGTTTCCATGGAGGGTTGCAAGTGTAAATAATATATGAAGAGGAGCTTATTCAACACAATTATCAAATTTGAGCTATCGACGTAAGTCACCCCGACAAGACCGACGAGCCGAAACAATGAAAGAACCTATCAATGTAACATAGACTGACCATTCCGAAGGACAACCAAAAGAAGGTGCAGAAGGAGGGTTTCATCGGCGTAACATTCACTATCGGGGGTATAAGAAAATGTTATGCTGATAGCCGATGAGGTTATCGGTATAACTTACACCGATGAAATAAAATGCGAAGTAGAGGTTGGCAATGGCATCGGGTCATCGGAAAATGTCATTTCATGCTACATCGATACCCGATGGGCTAGGTGGAAAAGGTGGTGTCTTCGGCATGACTTACTCCAATAAGGCAGTACCAAAAGGTCGAAAATACTAAGTCGTTGAGATAACTTAAACCATCGGTGAAAGGTGTTTTAGGTTATGTCGATACCCAATGAGAAGGACAAGTCGGGCACGGAGAAGGAGACTTAATCGAGATGACTTATGTCGATCGAAGACCAAGCCATCGGAATATCATCACCTCATCGGAAGGGGACATTTTTGCTATGTCGATACCCAATGAAAAAGCCAAGATAGGAGTGAACGAGGAGATCTCATCGGGGAAATATATGCCGATAGACCAGAGGAATAAGTGCAAAAGCGATGGCATCGGGTCATCGGAGAAACATAAAGTAAGTTGTCTCAATGCCTGATAAGGTGACCCGATGTAGCAAGCTAGATGTGGACCACGAAGGAGGACTTGTCGGGATATCTAAAACCATCGGAGTAGCATCTGTGGACTTATGTCGATACTCGATGGGTAGAATGCCACGAAGGAATAGAAGGAGGGTACATCAAGATGACCTATGTTGATGAGATATAAAGGTAAAGACAAAGCTTAGATAGAAGGAAGAGCCATCAGGGAAGTTATAACCATCAAAATTATAATAAATGAGCTACATCGACATCCGATGGAATGATCGGTAAGACCTATGCCGATGAAAAGGACGAGTGGCACCAAGTGATTGAATTATCGGGAGGAGTTATGATGACTAGCTGTTTCAAAATTTGATCTTAACGAATCCACCCACCATTATTAAATACAAGCAATGGATAGGTTTGTGCTTACATGAGGTGAATTACAGCATCATTTCAATTAAGAAAATGGCCCTAAAGCATTGAATCTATATATAGAAGTTGGTATAAGGAATTGGCATAGCAAACTGAAGCAGACAAAGGGATTGGAGCAAAATTAAGCTACAAATTTTTGAATTTCAATTAAGCTTGAGGTATTCAAACATGGAGGGCTCTAGTTCAAAAGGCAAAAGAAAGGTCACTAAGGTTTTTGAGATCTCCTCGAAGAAGTCTAAAGGTAGAGAGGATGCACAAAGGTGGAAATTAAATCAAGACATGATTGATCAAATGAGCTCACCAGGAGCCAAATCTCGAAGATAGAAGGGCTAACTTGCCCATCCATGACCAGTGAGAAGATGATTTCAAGGAGATTGGTGATGTCTGGATGAGGATTAGAGTTCATGAGTTGTTCTTGTACCATTATTCAAGGAGGAATAAACCAACCCCAATCTCAAACCCATGGATAACTGGATTGGGTAAACTTGTGGTTCCTAACGTCTTTGTGAATGTCCAGTTGATGAAAACATTGGCTAGGGCTTACAATGCCACAAAAAGATGTATTCAATTGTCAAATGGTGAAGCATTCATCTGCCTTTCAGTGGCCACCATTCAGGAGGTTTTTGGTCTTGGTCTTGAATTTGACGTGCCTCTGTCTTTTGAAAAACTAGAAGAAGAGTATACAAAGATGGACATTGTATATAATGGGTGGAATTTGGCCATGCATAAGGCTGAGAAAGGAAAGTTGACAGATGAAGACGGGGCCCCATTTGACATCAACATTTTCAGGAAATATTTGCAGTGTACATATATGGCATGAGGATAAGTGGGGGGAGTTGAAGTTTTGAATGTAGCTCGGGTAGGGCGTTTGGTACTTGTTGTTGACACACAGATGCATGAGCCAAGACAATTCGACTATGCTACTTATATTGTTGACAAGATGCATGAGGGTTTATTAAGCCTTTATAATAACCCTAACAAATCTTTTAAGTTTTACTCTTTGTTAATGCATATTGTCTTGTTTTATGGATGACTCAGGGGGTTGTGGCCTAAGGAATTAAAGCTAAATGTTTGTGACAAGGATGGACATGAGCAGCCTGTTCAATCATGGGTGTCACTGTGGGATTCTCGGTTCATGAGGTCTCACTATATCAAATTTGGGGAATTTTTTGTGCAACCTTTATACAGAGTTTTTGGAGTCTCTTTTAATGGGTCATTTTCAGAAGAAATCAAAAGATTCCTTAGACTCCATGAACATGGGGATACCAAGGTGAATCACAATTGGGGTGACTGGTATGTATGCCAGGACTTCACATATGTTAGAGTTTTTGGATTCGAAGGAGCTCCTTATGTGCTACCGAAGCCTGCACCTGACAGAATTGCCTACCTAGAGATTGTAAGGCAAATGAGTGTCTCAAATGCAATGCATTTTGGGGGTGCCCACAAGCAATTTTTCTTGCTCAAGACCTTACATTTTGGTGAATTCACTATTTTATCTACAAGGGCATATGAAATCATTGACAAGAGGTTAATAGAAGATTATAACCTCTATGAGCACACAGGCCGAAAGAATTATGACCCTGAGGGTTATATCCACCAGAGCAGAAAAGGGCAAAATATGGGCAATTATTTTCATGAGCACGTTGAAGCCTAGGATATCTTCAGGAATAAGGAATCTGAGGAGGCTATGCAGATCATTCAGGATCTGAACCAGAAACTGGAAGAAAAAAGGCAAAGACTGCAGGAGATGGGAGAAGAAGAAGAAGTTGAGAGCGAGTCAGGTGAGAATGAGGTCGTTTCAAGATTCAGGAGGCCTGAAAGGGAGGAGGAGCTTGAAGCACAGGACATAACTATTGCAAGGATGTATGTAGACGTAGATGTTAGGTTAGAGGAGCATACCTCTTTTGTGTCTGATGACGAGTTCATCAAATCGAAGGAATTTAAGTCCTTCCTATATCATTTCAAAGGAAAAAGGCTAAGAGAAGCAATGCCTAATATAACACCAGAAAATGAGGCATAGATGCTTAGGAGACTAAAGGTTGATATCGATGCAGAAGTAGAAGGCATGACCCCTCAAAGGGGAAGGCAATTACTAGTAGAGGCGGGAATTATCCTCTTTCCAGGCTGGGATCTTAGTGCATCCTTTATTTTTGATAGCCTATTGCATTCAAAGAAGAAGGACTTCAAGTTAGATATTCAGGGCGTGAATGATATCTTCATTGGACCAAGATATGATCCAGATGATGAGGCTATGCATTTGTGGGCCCTTTATCCCCCAAATAAGAGGTCAAAGATCATAGATGTAGACAAGGCTTTTGGACACATGATGAAGTTGAAGGTTGGTGAAGTTGATCCCATGGTCACGACAGATATGGGAGTTGATATTTCAAAACTAAACAAAGCACAGATGAAGATGAAGATGTTGGTGAAAGAAGCACGAAAGTATAAAGCATTGTATGAGGAACTTTTGAGAAGTAGGGGCCAACCTGTACCCCAAATAGCGGATGAATCCAAACTGAAAAAGAAGTGCGAAGAATTGCACAAGGAAAACAAAAAATTGAAGGAAAGAATGCAGAGGATAAGGACAGACACATCATGTGTCTTATTGTCAAAATGATTTGAAAATCTGCAGAAGATATTGGAGGAATTTTGGACTGTCTACCAGAGAAACATGGATAACACAGTGTTGCACAAGAGGATCCTTGATAGGTTAAACATGCTACTGCAGGATCAGACACTGAGTGACAAAAGGATCAATAAGGTCAAAAAACAAATTGACACTCATCAAGGATTCACAACAGAGTTGGATATTGAATATGAGGAATGTAAAGGGATTGTTAATCATGGATTTCCAGGCATGGTAGATGATACAGGGGTTATGAAGGATAAACACCAGTGGATTACCAAATGCAAATCTCTACTCAGTTCAGCCTTAGCATTGCCTGTGCGAATGCATTGGATACGAATGAAACAGAGGAAGAGGTTGAAAGTTTTGTTACATCAGAGATAGCAGTCAGAGACATTATCTTCAATGTCTGCACATATAAAGATGAAAAATATCTTCGGCATATCCAGAAATGTGGTAGTCTATGTCATTGTAATGTGTTTTAGTTATAGCAGTTAAGAGGAATAGTTAGGATTCTGTTAGTTTTAGTTTGATTTAATGAAAGGGTGTGTCCTTTCATTAATCTCTTTTGAGTCATATAGAGAGAGAGAGTCATTTTGTATTCTAGGGGGACAGAACAACAAGGAAATTATTATTTTTCAAGATGGTCTGTTGGAACCAGTAGTGTTATGTAAAGCAGGTCTGTAGAAATGAAAATCCATTTTGTGCAAGCAAATGTATCATGAAGTATCTGTGAGTCTATAGTTTTTGTACACCCATTGTTCCAAGAAACTAATATACAAGATTTACTGCTTTTTATCTTTAGATCGTTTCATGTTATCTGATGTTGATGAGTTAGAATCCCTTGGGTAAATCTGAATAAGGTTTGTTGCAGTATTTTATCACTTGTTGTTATACAGATAAAAGAATTGTTTTTGTTGCTCTTATAACACATATTGGAGTCATTGCAGTTGTAATGCCCCACCAGGAAACCCCGAAGGGATTAAGCTAAAACACACGAATGGAGTGCAATAAATTTTTTTTAAAAGTTAAACACAACCTAATGATACAACGAGATATAAAAGAACAAATTATACAGTGGAAGACATCAACTAACACCTAAAGAGTTTCCCAACGCGGTTACTTTATTCCAAATTAACTTAACTCAAGACAAGATAATACTTATACAAAGAATAATTTCTTTCATTAAGACTAAATCATAGGTAACATATGACTACATCCATTAAGGTTAAAATATAGCTAATATCAAGATTGAAAATGTAAATAACCCAAATGAAGTTCATCCATTAGAATTACAATTTAATCATACCTTTCGTTCATATTTTTCTTATTAAAATTTAAGTCACGCATCTAATTAATAACACACTTGAATTTCACCATAACTAACGAGATCTTTCCATGCATA
>NW_026729901.1:0-31767 GCF_030272615.1 Cryptomeria japonica | reverse complement strand
CATTGATGTTTAGTATCATTTTGTCAGAGATATGGTTGAAGATGGTAAGGTGAAGTTGGTTAAGGTAGAGACTTTGATGAATATTCTAGATTCTTTAACTAACACTGTGAGCATAAAGAGGTTTAAATGGTGTTGTGAGTCTATGGGCCTCATGGCCCCTAGTAGTTAAATTATTGTGTTGATACTCCCTTTGCTCTTGAAAGTTCTTCGACAAGTGAGAGAATGTTGGGACATGGTGTCTCAACCTTCAATTTACATGTGTTACTATTTATAGTAAGTTTTTGTTTAAGCATGAAATGGTGCGAAATTATCCCTAAAGCTTCTAGTTCGCTAGATAAGCACGTCGGTAAAAATTTGTTGTAAGATCATAGCTAGTTTTGAAAATATTAAAGTTTCCATTTTGGAGGGGTGTGATAGAGCATTTCTCTAGCTTTCTGATGCTTCAAACAGTTCGTCAATCAGACACACGGTTCACAAGTTATGGCCTTCGGAAGTTTGGACTCCTGAAATAGAAAATATAAAATGCATTGGACACATAAATGAGATGTATAATGGAGGAACACATGTTGATGTGTGTTTTGACACATCATAACACATCTATAATGGGGATAACCTCTGCTCTAGTTTATTGGGTGGTTTTAGCCCATGGTTTTGTAATTCCGTTTGATGCTTTCTTATATTGTATCTCCTATATATGAGGTGTGTGAGATAGAGGTTGTGTGTAAGAGTCTTACGGCTATTGTGTTACCTCTGAGTCTTTGATTAGTAGTTCTCTTCTGAAGAGATTTCTCTGCAAGTATATTGTAATCTGTTATTGATTGTTGAATAATTTATTGAGCTACTTTTGGAGTGTGGGGTTTTTCTCCTAAACGGGTTTTCCCATGTAAATGATTGTGTTGGTGAGTTGTGGTATGCATGATATTTTGTTTATTTGTGTTAAGTTTCTGTAACTGCTATAAGGATCTGTAAAATTTTTTGCATTATACTCCTCTCAAGGTTAGTGTAAGAAGTTGTTTCACTACTTCACTTCCTTCCAATAATTAAGTTGGATATTTTGAAGGTGGTGTGGGAGTCTTATATAAATAAACAGAAGCTCAGGGATATGAACGCTACTTTCCTTGCTCTCATACCTTAGAAGGAGGGAGAAAATTCTCTGAGTTCTTTCGATCCTATAGCCTTTTGTAACGTGGTTCATAAAACAATCACTAAACTGATTGTTGAAAGGCTCAAGTCATGGCTCAATAAACTTATTTCAGAAGAGCAACATGGTTTTGGGGTTGGAAGGCAAATTTTGGATGAGATTTTTATAGCATCAGAAGCCATTCATTCTATGGAGATATCTAAGGAGAAGGCTATGTTTATTAAATTGGATATAGCCAAAGCTTATGTTAGAGTCAAATGAAAATTCCTTTATAAAGTGCTTATTGCCTTTGGCTTCAAAATTGAATGGCTTCATTTGCAGCCCTTATTAACAGTGAGCCCATGGATTTATTTGGTGCATGCAGAGGTCTTCGACAAGGGGAACCTCTTTCCCAATTCTTATTCACTCTCATGGTAGAGGGTCTCGGTAAATTTATCAAGTCTTGTGTTCGGCAAGGTTTAATTTAGGGTTGGAATTGGGGTGATCGCCTTCATCCATATGCTTATCTCCAATTTGTGGATGCCACTGCATTGATGGGTCTTGCTAGAATTAATATTTAACCCATTATGATGTCGAATATTCCAAGATGCACCACAATTAATTATTAATTTTATATTTTATATTATTAAACTCTCATTAGTCAATGTGTCCAACACATCTATAACAATAGTACATATCTCAAGATGTGGTGTGCACATCATTCATAATTAGATGACCAATCAAAATTTATTGATAAGTTCTTGAAGACCCATTTTGATTTCTTTGTGTATAATAAACAATGTTAGACAAAACAGTTACCACGTGTAGAATGGTTTTATAATATAATTTTCAACACCATAACCAAGCTATGAATGGACAATATCCCCTATCTATCCAAATATATATACCAAGTAGTTCCGAAGTACAAGTCATGGATTCCACCCTTCACACACATGACACAATTATATAAACCCTTAAGGATTATTTTTAGATCACATATATTTACATATGAAGTAAAAAACAATCAAGATTACTCCAAATAAAATTTTGACATTGATGAAATGGTCCTTTTTGCATCTAACTGTATATAAATAATCTTCCCTAAAGTTGAAGATTAAATAAAAACGAGCACAAATGATTCATGGGACCTACATTTTTTTACAAAAATATTAAATCTATGGCATACAAATTGGAGCTTTCTCTTTCCTCCAAGTTCCACCTAGTAATCCATTTTTTTTTTTAAGATGAATATTTTCTAGTGTATTCACGCTTAGTTGGTACATTACCTATGTTTGATATGAAGGGAGTAATCCATTTTTGTTTTTAAGATGAATATTTTCTAGTGTATTCACGCTTAGTTGGTACATTACCTATGTTTGATATGAAGGGATTTATGCTCTTGGCACCAGAATGTATACTTGATTGTCATTCATACCAAATACAAATCTACATTATAATTTAAGTTCTCTTCTAGTAGCATGCTATGCAACACAAATATGTAATGTGGTCTAATCACTCTTCGAAAGGCAACAAAAAAATTCTCATCTCAAGATTTGATAATAAATCCTCGTTTAAGAGTGAGGGCATATAAGGAACCATAGTCCTAACTATTTTATTAAATAATTACTTTTGCATTGAGGTATACATAAGGAAAGAATTGGATATATACGCTTTGTAAATCATCTCTTTTCCTATGTTAGTTAATCTCACATGTTTGAAAATAATAACCACGTATTAGGTAAAATTAGTACATGTAGAGCGTATGTATACTACTATAGTCATTTATGAATTTTATTGTTGCAAGCATGAACTCATGATATTGCCCCCTCAAAGAGACCAATGATGTTCTACATTGAAAATTTTCTTAATTCAATATATTAATATATGTTTTGTCTCAATTTTGTGCAATTATTTCTGTACTTTGTGATTTGCTAATATATTTTAAGAGGTTCATTGTAATAGCATTGGGTAATAAATTTTACTAAGAAAATTTGTGTCTAAACCCACAATAATAGATACAAGACACAAAGAAAGTATTTAATTTTTTATATAAAATCATCAAAGCTAGTTTTAAATTAAATTTATTCCATCACATTAATTATAAAACTAAGTATCATTATCCATCATGTTTCTTTTGATGCTTATTTTTCTATTCTAAATTGACACTAGAACACAACTATTGTTTACTAATCTAGATTAATTTGTACCATTAGATTTGAATAGCCTAGATCAAAATTTGAAAAGGTTTATTTTCCTTTTGTACATATACATGTATATAAAAATATTAAAAATTAGATTTTAAGATCTGATAAATTTAATTTTTTTTAATTCGAGCCATTATATGCTCCCAATAGCACATCTAAATCTATTTTTATAGGAGTAATTATAACCAAACAAAACTTCTAATATTTCAATAGTATACCATTTCCAACACCAAAATTTTATAATTCCCTGCCCTAAAATTTTTTCTTTTTTTCTTATGGCCCATCTTCTCATGGTAGCCTAATTAAATTTTTATTGGTGCCTCTAATTCTCTATGTACACTTGCAGTGTGGATTTTAAAGTAGATTTCTTTAGCTATTCTTGAGTTCAAGATTGATTATGTTTCCTAGTACATTATTTGAGGTTGTTTGATCAACTATTCTTGAGTCCAAGATTGATATTTTTGCTTAGTAATTTATTTATCAAGGTCTTCCATTTATCTCTCACATCTTTCATCTATGAATTATTAACCCCTAGGGTCCATTTTTGTGGAGAACTTGAAACTCTCAAGAACTTTTTTTTGTTGTATACTATAGCGAAGAAATTTTGTGCTTAGTTTGATGACTTCAAACCATCCAAGCCTACTCCCTTCTTATGTCATGTGATTTTTCCGAGAGATTTGTCCTACTTCCCTTTCAAATTTACCTACATCTAGCGTAATTTTAAAGGGAAAATATTTCAGCACTTGTATACTATAATGAAGTAATCTTGTACTTGGGTTGATGACTTCAAACCATCCAAGACTACTCCCTTCTCCTGACATATATTGGGAGATTTGTCATACTTCCATTTCAACAACAAAAAATAGGTCATTAAATAGTACAAATCCGAAACCCTCACATAAGTTTTTAAACAACAACAACAACAAAAATTATTTGATACAAAATAAATTTGATACCATTTTGGCAATTTGTTGTTAATGTTTCTTAGAGAATAGAATGGATGCTAAAAAGAATGAAATGAAGCCTTCTGAATTTTTTTGGGGGGAATACCCAACTAGAAAAATGTTCTATTTTTATTGATATAATTAGGAACACATTTTGGGTTTAGAAATAATCTTTTCCATTGCAAGTCACCATTGAAAAAAATCTTACTTCAAAACTATATAATTAAATTATACAAATTGTAAGGTATTGATAAATTAGGGTTTCACCACCTGGATTGATAATAAAGCCACTAATTTCACTTGGGACCAACCTCACATCAAGGGAAGGAATTTAATTTATTCAATCCTGAAATAACTAAACTCGGATCAAGTTAATCCTTACCTTGTTAGAGTTAAATTTGAATAGCAATTAGGGTTAAGTTGTAATGCTAGATCTAGGAAAAATAATGAGAAATGGATATTGAATAATAGTAACATAATGTTCTAGATATCATGCAGAGATGTAAACTTAGATCTGAGGTGGGAAAATGGATCAGAACCTACAAAGAAATATTTAGGCATAATTGTCAAGACTAAGGGAGCAGATTGCCCTAGTCCTCCAAGTATCAGGGGCAAATAGACTGGATGTTTTCCAAATTAGGATGACATACATAATCCATCATTGAAAGGTTGTCAAAAATTCATGAGATCGAGGGGATTTGATCACCCTAGTCCTCTACTTTTTGCACCTTCAAAAGTTGAGTCTGATCGTTGTCATTGACACTAGTACCAGATTTCCCAATCACAACTCTTGAGATAATTCCCTTCACACAAAAAGAAAGAAATAGGGTTGTTGATGGGGATTTGCCTTAAAGGTTAAACCCCAGTTCAAGAGATAAAGCCTTGAATTAAATTCAACTTGTAACTGAAATACTAAAGTAAATTCTATATCATAATACCTCAAATCAGTAATGACTTATTGAAGTTGATTGTGCAATCCTCTTTGAATGTGATCACATATGTCAATGCAATAACATGACTTGACATAACATGAACATGACCTAATAGAACATACATGCTTGCATGAGGAATGATACAATTTTCTCCATGATGTTTTAAGAATATGGTGGGATGAAATCCTACCTTGAGTGCTTAAGAATGCTTGATAACAAATGATTGGTGTATGCACAAATGATGGGGTATGAAAATGATAATCAAATTTAATTGATAGGATGCCTTTATATATAGTTTCATTGGTAAATTACCAGTAAGGCTTACCTCCAATGGTTACATTGAGGTATGTGGAGAAAAATAAATTGAGGAGGCATAGTGCCCAGTCCTATTTAATTTAGGACTTGTTTAAGGGGGACCATGGCACCCAAGACATCCTGGTCTAGATAGGGGTCCCCCAAGCGCCCTTCTCCTCCCAAAATAGGAAAAACAAGGTTGTATCTTGGAGAGCAACATTCTAGGATGGGGTCCACTAGGTCATGCAATTAGGTGACATAAAATTTCAAGTAAAATGAGCCAAAATAGGTGTAGGGAAGAACTAGGATTGGATGAACTAAAGTAGGGCCACAAGAAGGAGGTGTGAATTATATCGATTACAATTTACGATGTTATGTTTATCCCCCACTTTAACAAGAGTACGATTTTATGCAAATACTCACGATAAAGTAGAAAGATGAGGAAAAAAGAGAGGAGAAAATAGGAGCAAGATCACAAAGAGATAAGCCATCACTAATTTTGAGGAACCAAGCCCCCAATCTTAAGATCTTTACTCATCCAAACACATGCAAGGGAACACAAAACAAGACAAAATAAAAAAAGTCAAAAAAAGGAAATCAAAGACAAAAGACACAAAACAAAGGGATTAGTACTAAAACAAAAATCTCTAAGTCAACCAGTTGAAGAGACCTCAATAATAAAAATAAAAATGTCTTAGCCACTAATTTGATTCTCGGAATGTTATTACAAGAACACAAGTAGTCACCTAGAAAGAGAAAGAGCATGCATCAAATAATGAACTTGTGATCCAACAACTAGCAAAGCTATGAGTTCATGGGGAGAAGAAATGAGAAAACGTGGATGCCATAGACTAGCAAGTTGTGTTATGTTGGGTGATCTATGAGAGAGAGAAACAAGGTAACATGGATTCTACGAGCTAGCAAGCTATATCATGCTAGGCGATCCACAGAAAAATGAATTCTCATAGGACAATAAGTTGTATTATGTTGTGTGATCCATGTAGGAAGGAAGAGTCAGAATAGTCTAGAAAGTTCTATTATGTTAGTTCCACTCATCAAAAAATGCATCAAAAGGAAGGTTGAAAGGTCTAGAAAGTTTTATCATTCTATTCAACCCACCTTAAAGAAGTTGAAAAATAGGATGAGTCGACATCTATTTATATATATTGTTTGGCTTCAAGACTTAAGCATCTCGTCTAAGGCTTTGATCTGGTTTCGTGCATGTAACAACCTATCTAAGACATGTAATTAAAAATGTCTAAGACAAATAATAATTAAAATACTAATAATTGTATTTTGAATTTTATTTATATAATAAATTAAATTTCAAACTACAAAATCTAAATTGAAATTTATAGGATAAAAGAAACTACCTTTTAATTAAACATTCTCTCTCTCTCTCTCTCTCTCTCTCTCTCTCTCTCTCTCTCTCTCTCTCTCTCTCTCTCTCTCTCTCTCCTCCTCCTACTAAGTGTAGACCTCCAACTTAGATCTAAGACCATAAACTCATCATATAAATACATATTTAACAATATGTAGTAACTTGTTCTACTTTGTTTCTTGTTTCCATGTGGAACTTGGCTTTCACTACTTTGAATATCTACAGACTAGCCATTTTTTTTTTTTTGAAGAGTTCTCATTATGTCACAAGGAGATAAGTTTTTCTAGTTCAACCTCTCAAAACCATACAAGGATCAAATATAGTAAGCAAGGACCCTCAAATATGATTTCATCTTTCGTTTTTTGTGCACAAAATCCAATTTTTTTATGTTGATCCTCCTTTAACATTCTTAAATAAGAAATATTGTTTGAGGGATTAGAGATGTAAAATGAATGCAATTAAATGACTTAAAATACTACCACATAAAACCAATCATGTAAATGTGTGCTCAATTGATATGATAAAACATTTAGGTTAAGTTCAATTGCAATATCAAAAGGATCTATAGAAGGTAAGGGAGCATTAAATTCATGTATGTAAATAAAACACAATTTATAAACAATTTACTAGAAAATGGATACATGACATCATTTATACATAATGATTGTAGTATTTACAATTGATATTTCATTGTGGAATTGAATGAGAAATAGTAGGATGTTGGTTTTGGTAGGATCAAATCAAGGAAAGAAGTGAGGTTGGGAGTGGCTATAGGCACACATAATCATAATTTATGAATCGCTCAAGTAGCTGGTGTGGTTGAAATTTCCCACTTCCATAGCCTAGAGTGATCATGCTTATATCATGGTCTCCTCTTCCAATAACTCTTCAACTTATTCTAGATGGACAAAGATGTATGTTTGTATCCTCGCTGCAAATTAATATAGTTAAGCCTAGTCATTCCCACTTCCATAGCCTAGAGTGATCATGCTTATATCATGGTCTCCTCTTCCAATAACTCTTCAACTTATTCTAGATGGACAAAGATGTATGTTTGTATCCTCGCTTGCAAATTAATATAGTTAAGCCTAGTCATTGTAAATGTAGCTAGAAGATTGAGATTTGTAATTAGTGACAAGAGGCAAGAGTATAAGAATGAGGTAGGAATCTTTAATGGTGATTATTAGGTTTAAGATTAGAATGTGCAAGTTAAAGGGCTCCATATTATTTAATTCTACAATTATTTGATAATAAAATGTGAACCAAATTTATTAAAATATGAAATATTAATATTTTAATAAACATTTCCAATAAAATATATAACCTAATGTTTAAGAGACCTTCAAATATTATTGAAATTGTGCGGAAGAACTAATAGATGATCATCTATGCACAAATACATTGCTCATTACTTTTCCGTTTTAGGTCTATCATACAACTATTATTAATCTTTTATACAAATACTGATCAATTCTTTAATATAACTACTTCAACATTATCATCCGCATAATAAATGAACTATCTAAAATGCAAATCACCATTTAAACACTGAACTGAACAACATTTGTGCTATTGCTCTGCTGCAACCAAATGTCCTTGCCACGCTAACAAAACTCCATATTTGAGCGGTACGTACATATCAACTCACCAGTTTTTCTCTACAGGACTTGGCTTCGTTTCAGAGCTCACATGACAATTTTGTCAATTAGTGGAACTTGGCTCTTTAATGATGAAAGCGCTATAATTATCAACTTTGCGCATGTGAGAAATCCCTGCAAAATGCAGATGCTTTACAACTGTGTTTTTACAGTACACCTCTAAGTTGATCTCAGGATCATTTTCATCAGTTGCTAGTTGCATCGCTTGGCATGTGAACTCTGAAATAAGGTCATTAATGCACAGGAAAACAATCAAGTTGATCTGTGTGCACGATCGAACTACTGACGGAGTTTAACTAGACTTTAATGATAGTGTTTACTTGGTAATGTGCCTAATGAGCCGTACGTACATATCGTCTCATCTGTTTTTAGGCGCTGGCTATGGGGTCCTTTAAACAGCACCCCATGGCCCCCTACTTCCTAGCCTCCTCCTGCAGCATCGTGCAACCTATGAAGTAGGGAGCTATGGGGTGCTGTTTAAAGGGCCTCATAGCAAGCGCCATGATGTACCACCCAAACCCTTTTTTAGCGAGAGCTGCAAGCAGCGAAGTTCCTGTCGGGAGTGGTAGGAAGGAGGTGTGATTGGTTTGAGTTGTTGTTGAGAAAGTCGGTGGAAGCGAAGTTGTATGAAGATCTAATAGTTCTTTATTTTGATTTAATGAAAGTTAAATTTCAGATAATTATAAATGCAACTATCAGGATCATTGTGTAGGAAAGCACAAATGAACAATTTCATTTTTAAAATGTACGACGGAAAGGTCGAGATTGCTGCTATGGCTCCTTATAATAGATCTGAGTATTATAGAGAGAGCCTGAGTGAGCTAGCAGAAGCGGTGACATAAAGAATCGATTCTTGCTATTACAGTGGATTCACCTTCATGAGGGATCTGAAGCTTATTATAGCTCAGATTGCAGCCAAGGACTGGACTGATATTGACAGCAAGCGAGTGGCTATGACAGTTGATATCCTGAGGAGAAATCTTACGTCTGCGGTCCACATGGGATGCCTTTCTGTGACAGATACAAATGAAGAATTAAGGGTTTTGGATAATTTCAACACACAGGAAGGAGTTCCTGATTTTCCTGTTGCTGTCGGGGAGTCTTCTATAAGTTCAAACACCACAGATTTCTGTGATGATGACGAGGAGCAAAGGTTGCAGCTAGAGGCTAATGTAGCTCTTGGCAAAGTAAAGCAAGGACTATCAGTTTGTGGATGCAAATGTTCTGTTTGCTTCTGGAGATGTGTGATGGAGAAAGGGCATGGTGACCGTCATTCTTGCATGGGGAGTCATTTGTGTACAGAAAACTGCAGTTATTGTACTCGAGAAGGAGACAGCTTAAGCTTATGCGGGGATTTAGCAGGGCATGAAGGAAATCACAATTGCAAAAGGAAAAATCATACATGTGGCCAGAGCTGTTACTTATATGAGACATCTTCAAATTGTAATGAGAAATGTTCTCTGTGGCCAGGGCAGCCTGGCCAGCACAAGTGCGATTCCCCTCAACATATGTGCAACAGAAAATGCTCTCTTCCAAGCTGCATTAATCCCTGTGTTGTGGCGATTGAATCGAACCATAAAGCACATCAGTGCAATGAGAAATATTGTCCAACCAAATGCACGATAAATGGGTGCAGCAGCTCATTTCAGTCCTCCACCATACTTGAACAAGGTTTCATCATAAAAAAGCCTCTCCAAGAGGTGACAATTTAGAAATCCTTCTTGTATCAATTTAATAATTATGTTGAATATTGTAATAACAAGATTCTTTTTTAAAGGCAACAATACCACAATCACCTAAAGAAGTTTCAGCATCCCTGATAACAAAGTCCCTCAAGGAAGCTCCCTTAAAGGTCCATGATGTATTGCTAGAAGGGAAAGAATGTGTGGAACAAGTGGATGAGTGATGAAGGCTTATGCTTGTGAAAAGAAGTGAAAGTATCATGACATGATAGAGACTTCAGATCAACAAGTATGCTTTTTGACTTAAAATTGTAGAACTTTTGCCCCCAGTTATTTTGATATTAGGGGAGATCAACTCTTGTTCTTTTTCTTTCATAGGATTTTTATCCTTGACCTTGATTTTTTCAGAGTCCAATAGCTTTTGATTTTGATTTGAACTAAAAGACTTTTCTTTAGTTTTCACTTTTAGTTTTTTCTTTTCAAGGCTTAATTTTTCATCCCCAATTAGTAAGGGCTTTTGTAATTCTTGTTGATCCAAGTCTGGGAGAGGACTGGAAATGGAATAAGTGGATGATATGGTAAAGCTATGTGAGTTATCAAGAGGGTTGGTGATATGCTCAATAGATTCTTTGTTGGAACCACTCTTAGGACTATTGATATCAAGAGCTGCTTGCAGCACTAGAGGTGATTTGCATTCAGACATAGTAGCCACAACACTAGGTGGTTCACACCCAATTCCTTGGCATTGCAAATTTTTTGTAGGTTGTTCCTGTCGACTGAATGTCTTAGGAGATAGTGGGAGTTGATCAGCATGACAGATATACTCACCACATCTCATGTCTTTAATCTTGAATTTTTCTTTTAGCTCTATTTGTTTGGATGTAGAAGCCTTTAATGATTCTGGATCCACATAAGTTGATGAAGGAATAGCCTCTAAATTGATTGGGATTGTTATTTCTGATCTAGGTCATAGATTGTTGCAATATATGAATGGGTTAGGATCAGCTTTGATGATAACTTCAACTCCATTGTGTGAAAACTTGATACATCGATGGTATGTAGATGGTAATGCGCTCATCTCATGAATCCATGGACGTCCTAGCAATATGTTGTATGTGAGATCGAGGTCAAGGACTTGACAAACCTCATCTTTTGTAATTGGCCCAACTCTAAGAGGTAAAGTGACTATGCCTTTGGATGAATGCTCTTCATCATCATATGCTTTGATGGTAATTTTGTTTGTAGAATTCACAGCTTTATCAGAATATCCCAATTGTTTGATAGTGCTCAATGTACAAATGTTTAGACCTGCTCCTCCATCTATCAAGACTCGCTTTATTCAATGTTTATGTAGGAAGGTTTCAATGTGTAAAGGTGCATTATGTGGTTGGCTCACAGAGGCGTCATCAGCTTCTGTGAATGTAAGGGAGTGTGGAACAGAAAGGTATCCCACCAAGGATTGAAACTGGTCCATGTTTAGATCAATAGGGATGGAAGTGTCTCTCAAGGTTTTGTCAAGAATGGCCTTATGTGCAGGGGATATGCGTAAAAGTTCAAGGATGGAGATAGGTGTGGGTTTCTTCCCTAACTGTTCTACAAGGTCATACTCAAGTTTGGTTGATAAGGAAGTAGTCTTTTTAGCTGGAGCACCTTGTAAAGTGAATTTTCCTCGATGAGTTGTAACATTACACTAAGAGGTAGGTTCGGAAGAAGATCTAATTCCTTTCAGGACAACCTTGGGTCTTTGGGTAGAATTCTCATGCGTTTTGTCCTTGATGATAATGGTAGAGACATAATTGTCCATTGAAATGTGATCAACAATTGAATCATAGTTATAGGATTCTTTGGTATAGTTGGTTTGCTCATCTATGGCTTTAGCTTTTTCCTTGTCATGTTTTGGGAATGGATCTTTAAAGATCTGATTTTTTAAGAATTTTTTTGCATCAAAATTAAAATCACAAAGAACAGATGTTGTGTATAATTATGAGATATTTCCAAAAATGTAAGAAAACCCGAACAATTCACTGATTTGCTCTCAAAATTAATTGTTTATGAAAAATCATAAAAAATTCATAGAAAATGAAAATGTGCTCCAAAAATTCTAAATTTTGGATTGAAATCTATTGATACTGTCTTCAACTTGCCAATAAAATTCTGTGCAAAAATTCTAATACGTTTGTGAGATAGGATCAAATCTCTCCAAGATCTTGATTTTGTGTCCAAAACCCTAGCTGCACAAGGTTTTCTCCAAATTGTTTTACAAAACAGCAATATAGGGTTAGAAAAACCTGCAAAAAACATAGATCTAACAAAAATCTATGTCCCATGGGGCGTGCCAAAATGTATATGGTGAAAATGGAAAACAACAATATTGAAAGACTAAATGAATTCAACCACAAAACCCTAGCCTAACAACAACAAAGATCCACCATAACTTATGAAGATTACCTAAGACAATGCAAATCAAATGAAATCACAAAGATTATACCATCACATGTCCAATAGGGTTTAGATCTCCATTCTTCCTATCTCCATTTATCTTGCTTGATATATTTGCTCTTAGATTTTATATGTGCACAAGAGCTCAACAAAGAACGGAAATGTGGTTGAAAGTAGGCTTGATCGCATATGCAAGTTTGAAAGTGTAATGTAGTTGAGAAGTCAACTAATCAGGGTTGATAATGAAGGAAGTGTCCTCTTATATAGAAGACACTGTAGGAAATGGAGGGATAAGATTGGAGGTGTAAGAGATAAATAGTCAGCTAGGATTAGAGGGTAGGTAGAGAAAATAAGAAAATAATGAAAGGGTAGGTAGTGTAGGAATTAAGAGATGAATGACATGTGTCATGGGTAGAAAAGGTTAATGAATTAATTAAATAAATAAAGATTTATTTAATTAATAGAGGAAGTGGGATCAATTAAATAAATAAGATATCTATTTAATTTAGGAAAAGGATAATTTAAATAAATAAAAGTATTTATTTAAATGAGAAATAAGGCTAAAAGAGGATAAATGAATTAGTTAAATAAATAAAGATTTATTTAATTAATAGAAGAATTAGGCTTAAAATAATTAAATAAATAAAGATATTTATTTAATTAGACTAAACAATTTTAGGTGTCTACAACTATAATTTAGTTGCATTTCATTTAAGTGAATTTGTTATAAAGAACATTCATTCATCCATGTAGTGCATTCATTTTAAATATGCATTCCTTTCATCATCCTTTAAGTTCATTTAGAATTCATTTCATAGGTGCATTTTTCCCCATTTTGTTTCATCTAGATTCATGAGATGCATGCATTATCCTCCAATTGCACTAAGGTGCAGTTATTCATTATCCTTTAATTGCATTAAGGTGCAGTTATTCATTATTCTTTATCCCCTATTTGCATTTATTTGCATTATCATTTCAATCTCATTTATCACTTAGTTATGTTTTGAATCATTTTAGTCATTTAGATTAATTTTAAATACATCTCATAAACATTACATCATTTAGATACATTCATTTAAGTGCATTCATACATAAACATTTGTATCAACATTTGTTCATCCATTTAAAGTGCATTCATACATCACATTTGCATACACATTTGATTCACTTAGATTCATCTTACAACATGCATCATTTACTCATATCATATCATAAAAAATGAACAAGTATTATCTATCACAAACATCATTATGCATTATTTCAACTCATTATTTTTGCATACATCATCATCATTACATCATAATTAACATCATTACCACAAGCATCGTCCATCTTCTACCTGCATCCACATAATTAGACAAATCATCCATAGCATGCATCTAGAAATCATATCATCACCATGTATATATAGTAATCAAATCATCCATAGCATGAATCTAAGCATAACTCATAATCATCATCCTGTATCAACAATATAGGTGTCATCATACATATGCATATAATATCAAAGCATGGGATCTCTTCATATATCACATTAAAAAAAAAGATTACATGTATCATAGTACAATGATGTCAAAATATATCGACTACCAAAATCCATCCAAGTCACAGTCCAAAATAATAATGTAACAAGTACCTAAAATATCTCAAATGGCACTCTGGCCAGATGCTGCACCACGACTACCCCCTACTCCTCCCCCACCACCTCACTGAGGAGGACCCATAACACCCCCACTTCTCTGAGCCCTCTGTGACCACTTTGATCTTGCCCACCGCATCTTAGAATAGCTCAGTGCTTGCTGACTAACTGGCACAACCAGCTCATATATTCCCCACCAATAGTCAATCTCTCCACTTGCCTGTCACATCTCCCTCAACACCACCTCAGTTGGACCCTATGCCTATGCTCCCTCCAAGACTTGGACTCTATCCTGCACCTCCCTCAACCTGTCCACCAGATCATCTCTCTCTTTCCTCACTACAGTCAGCTCCACCTCCCATGCAAATAGTTGGACATCTCTAGCTGCAATCTCTGCCTCGCTATCCTCTAACCGAGTCTGTGAGTGTAAAATCATATACTCCCATACATCTCCATCTCCTCCACCTATCTCTCCCCCTCCCATCTCCATAGGAACCTCTCCTCCACCTATGGCTCCCTCTCCCATCTCCATAGGCACTACACCCCCACCAATATCCCTACCTCCTTCTTTGGCAGCCCCTCGTATCAGTGGACCCTGTGATAGTCGCAACGACTCTCCCCCTCTACCTCTCCTCTGTAATCATCCTCCTCCACCACCTCCACCTCCAAATCCCCCTCCACCACCAAATCCTCCTCGTCCTCCACCTCCTCCTGCTCCACCAAATACTCCACCACCTCCATCTCCTCCTCCACCTTTTCCTGCTCCACCAAATCCTCCTCCACCACCTCCATCTCCTCCTCCTACTCCTCGACCTCCTCTCTTCCTCCTTTATCATCTCCTCTCATCCTCAAAAGGTGGTATAGGCTCGATCGGATCTGAAATCTATATAATCAGATGTGCAGTATGATACTGTGTGTACTCCTCTGTCACCCCTGCATCGACAATCTCAGGCCTCATATGCCCTGGTCTCGCCTGTAAATTCTGGAACTCTATCAAGGCCTGATCATATGGTAACATTGGTCCCCACTAAAATCTCTCCCGTACTACCCATGCATACTCCCCTGAGCCTCTCGACAATCCCTACCTCCGTCAAAACTGCCTCATCACTCTCCCTGGCACCTGTCTCTCTATAAGGTAGGATGTGCGCCCAATCAAAAAGTGTGTCATAAATACATACAGTAGCACTTCTGCATCATCCTCCCAAGGCTCACACTCGATATACAACCTCCATATCACTGTATCTAGGTCATCTAAAGCCCGTCACAAAAAATCCAACTTCCTCAGATGGGGCTGGCTCATCATCCCTCCATACATATAAACATAGGGCTGATATATCACCCTAAATATCAAGTAGACTGTTCGTGTGACTGGCAAGTGCTCCCAAGCCCAGATGTGTAGTAATGTGATCCCTACTGCTAGTGATCTCTTCTCTCGGTACACCACCTCGTGTAGCTCCCTATAAATATGTGCTAGCACACATGGTCCCCAGGCATAGTGGGTCCTCTCAGTCATCATCTTCTCAATCACCTGGTCCCAACCAACGGCTAGTCCATGTGAACGTCAGTCGGGGCACACCAAACCCCCGACGATCCTGGATAAAACTATTGGTAAAGGCTCATACAATGCTACTATGTCCTCCTAGGATACAAAGTCATCCTCAATATAAACATCATCAGCAAATATTCTCTACACCGTCGTCGTCCCTAATGCTTGATCATAGGTCACCAGCTCCCCTCTAATCAGGATGTGTAGTATCCTCCACACATCCTCTAGCATCACTGTCATCTCTCCCATCGCCAGGTAGAAGGTACATATCTCACTATGCCAATGCTCGGCCAGTGCTGTCATCAGTCCGCAATTCATCCGAATCACGGGACGATAGATCATATCGTACAAACTAGTCGCAGCGACGCAGAATCTGTCTGCCTCTGTCAGCTGCTATGTGGCAGGATGCTGCTCCGGCATCTGTAGAACAGGCACGTCCTCCTACACACATCAACAAACATTAGTTGTTTTGGTACAAACTTTCTTAAGTTTTCAACCTAGACTATCAACAGATACTTTGATCAAGTATCTTCGGGTCTCAATAGGTAATCGATTATGGCAATCCTAGACTACAACAGACATTTATCATAATGACCTAGTCTCAAGGGGGCTGCTATAATTCACCAAAACAACCAATCAAACAATCAACTGAGACATCAGGCTATGTTCTCTAACACTGGGGAATTTTTATCACAATAGTGCTATTCTGCTCACAATAGCGCCACAATTTGTGCACAAAAGTGCTAAACAATCAAACACGCTAAATTAACTACACAACAATGCTATTCAATAACAACAGCACTACAACAAACATACAAACGTGCTAATACTACAATACCACTACTACTATGTAATGAAAGCACTAAACCTAACACAAGCGCTACAACTACTATACAATAGCACCATTGCGGCATAATAGTGCTATTCTAGGCGACAATAGCATTAAAACATGGTTTTAGCGCTATTATCTTGATTGGACTTTGATGCCTGAAAAAACATGCCAAAAATGCACAAAACACAAAATTCAAAATTTGTGTATAGCTGGTTTGTAGTTGTCTGGCTGTTGGAATCGACAGATCCACTCTAGCCGGTGATCTTCTATAGGCATAGGCATGATGATCGTTGCTCACTCCTTCACCAAAAATTCCCTATCAGAGCTCTAAACTGCCAAGGAGATAGGTGCAAATGAGCCTATTTTTTCCCCTTCCCCCCCATATATACCATCCAGCCCTAACCCTAATTCACCCCGCTTACTGTTGTGGTCCCTCTAAACTTCCAACGTCTCTCATTTCCTCATTTTACCCCCATTTTTCTCCCATCATTTCACCGTTATTGCTAATTTCTTGTATTCTACCTCCCCTCAACTTCTTGTTCTTTTTCGAGAGATCACCCGATTTTTTGAAATTTTTTAGCCCATCTGTCGAGGGGACATAGCACCCACTAAATTAACATTTATGGGGCATATTTCTTCACACCTATTTTTCTTTCTTTGAAACGATGTGATAAACCGCACCGTCTCAAAGAGGGGCAAAAGTAGTCACATAAATCTGTCCATTTAATTAAATGAATATTTACTATTTATTTGATTATTTAACTATTAATAATCAGTTAATTAAATTAAAATTTAATTAATTCATCCTCAGCCTCTTCTCCTATTAATTAAATAAATTATTCAATTTATTTAAATATTAATTAAGCTACATTCTTAAGGAATTAAATGAATAAAACATATTTATTGAATTTAACCCTCTTTCCTCTTTTAAATAAATAATAAAATATTTATTTAAATCCTTAAACTACTCCCCCCCTCCCCCCACTTGCATTCTCCTACAAATGCAAGTTGCACCTATTTAGTTGAAATAAATGAATTTTATTTTAATTAAAATCCTATTTTCCCTCACCCACCAAACCCACTTACATCTTAAATCCCCTTCTAGACAATTCTAACCACTTTCTAAATTCTTCTAAACCATTCCTAATTTGCCTAATCCATTTCCTAAATATTGTCACATTCCTAGGCAACTTGAAGTCACTTCTCAAAGCCTCAAAGTCTTTGAAAAGCATTAAAGGCTTTATGTATTCAACAGGTTAACGCCTAAAGTATTCCAAACCATTAATGGCTCTTACATGACCATTAATGCTTAACTCAACTCACCCACATGGTTAGAGACTTTCCTCTAACTTAACCATCCTTTTGACTCATGGGTCTCTTCAAGCATTAATGGTTAACTCAACTCACCCACTAACTCTTGTACAAGAGTTTAGCCATTGGATAAAGGCATTATTCATTGGATAGCGACTTTATTCATTCAACTCAAGCTTAACCTTAACTCCTAACCTAACCTTCATGTCATTTCAAGCATTTAATGCTTCTTCCCTCTCCTCTCAAGCCATCTCATGTTGGCATTTGTCATCCTGGGATTGGGTTGAAAGCCCTCACATGGATCATAAATCTTTCTATCTTGACCCTTGTTGAGATTACTTAATCTCAACCATCCATTGCCCTATTTTTCCTATAAATAGAGCCCATTCCTTCATAATTCAGATCCAGAAATCTTGTATGCATCTAATCTATAGTGAAATTTAAGAGATCATTTTAGGAGTCATCTAATCTACATTGTTATTTTGGTTAAAACCAAGATAGCTTAATTAGGCTTTCTCATATTTCGCTTGCATTTGCATATTTTAAATCATTTTTCATAAATCTTGAATCTCCATAAGACTTCCATAGTAGTGCAAAGAGCTAAGGGCTACACTCATGTGGAACTTGGAGAGGAGAGGAACAAGGGAGAAGCTACTATGAACATGTTGGCAAGCATTTGGAAGGGTCTTGTGTCTTTCTTTTGTTTTTGCATACTTTCCATTAAATGTTTGATCTCTCTTCATATGCTTGCTTAGGATCGTATTTCGTTTATGATACTAACACTAACAGTTGATTCTTGAGTCTTTTGTTTGTGTTCCTAACATCCTATTTTGCAGTGCATCGGTTATAGTAAATGGTACATGTATAAAAATGTGTGTAAATAAAGACAACATAATGTGCAATGTATGAAAATATATGTAATTGAATAAGAATGATAGAATGAAAAGAAAGAAATTAATTTAAACAACAGTTATATCGTTTATTGAAATATAACTATATTAAATAATTATCTAATCCACTGAAATAAACTCAACATTAAATAAAATGTGTACATATTTCACATAGAATAAATTATTAAATTATAAATGATAAAAAAAATTTGTATTTGATTTCAATGTACACTTTCATCTAAGAAAAATAGACATTCCAACTATGAAAAAGTTGTAGTAATTTTGACGTGTAGGATCACTTCAAGTATTAAAAAAATAATGTTCTAGCAGAACACCCCATAGTCATATTATTCGCACCAAACTAGAGTAATTACTTGGCACCCAATCAAAGCTAATTAACACTGGTTATTTGCACCCAGTCAAGGTCAAAATGTTGTATCTGTTCCAACGAAAGAAAAAGTGAGATTCCAACTAAAGTTGTGGAAACCCTGAAGTGTAAGATGTGGATACTTGTATTTTTAATGTTTCCCTTGTGGAAAAACTGAGACCACATATTCTATTATGTAGTTTCTGGCATAATACTGAATGTAGTATTATTCAATCCTATTACAAAGAAGCGTGCCTTGGTGTTGAAGGCTGTAACGGCAGATATTTAGCATGGCCACTGAGGGTCAACAACTCGGCGGAAGGATCGATCCTGACGCCTTCAAAGCTGCGGTAACGCGTTTAAGGATCGATCAACAACTGAGTTCCCAACTTAAAGCAGCTCTCAACAATATTACACCTGGAGGGGAAAATACTCTTCTCCATTTGGCTGCTAGTGTAGGAAATCTACACTTCATTCAACAGCTCCTGCAACTCAATCGTCAACTTCTGAAGGAAACCGATCCCGAAGTGAAGCCTCTGCTTGTGAATGCTACCAATGCCGAAAAGGATACTGCGTTACACTTGGCTGCGCAGGGAGGTTTCTCCAACGTTGTGAAGATTCTACTCCAACAACCAGAAAGTGGTGTGGATCTCCGCAATAAGCTTGATGAAACAGCTTTGTTCAAAGCCTACGAAAGCGGCAATTTAGAGACAGTGAAGGCAATATTTGACGCATCTCCGTCGAGCTTACTCGAAAGTACGGTGCACAAGAGGAACTGTTTATCTGTTGCAGTAAACAGAGGAGATTCAGGTTATTTTATTTCGATTTTAGGATTTCTTTGCCTATAAGTTTGTAAAAGTATCTGCTAAGCATCTCCTAATTTAACGGTTCAAGACAAATATCATTTTGTCCCCAATTTTTTCTTTATCTTAAATAACACGAGGATGATTGTCTATCATGTTTCAGTTCTTTCTATTTTTTCAAGTCGTTTGATTATGTTGTTTCTATTTTACTTCAGCTTCTGTTCGTTTACAGTTGATAACCAATGAGTTCTTCTTTACTTCTTCGTGTATTTAGTTGAATTCTGTATTTATGTTGTTATATTAGTTGAGGTCTGTATCGCTTCAACAAAGGTAAATTAGGCATTCTCTTACCCTTGGCCCTTCTTGAAGAACATCTTATCTAACTTAAGGCAATGATTTTGGATGCTTCTTTTACAGATCTAGTTGATCATATACTAAATTTATCAGATGCGAAGCAGTTAATCCAACGTAAGGACGAACTTGGCAACACAGCTCTGCATATAGCTGTTGAAAGAAACTACGTGCATATAATAAAGAAGTTAATAAAATTTGAGGCCGAACTGTGTTATTGGGTTAATGACAGCCAAGAAACTCCCATCTGTGTGGCAGCGAAATTGGGTCATCTGGAAGCAGTACAAGAGTTGATAAATGAGAGGCCAGACGCTGTCGAAATACGGAATAGTTGTGGAATGAACGTTCTGCACTTAGCTGCCCTAGTTAGGCAAGTGCGAATTGTTGATTACCTGAACGAAGAGGTAGGCTTATCATACTTGGTCAACAAGGGACTTGACAAACCTCCACATGAAGAGCCTCTGCGAAGTGGAGGAAAGACAGATCCGGCTGAAAAGAAAGATCCAAAAGATGAGCCCGTGAAAAGTGGAGGAAACACAGATGCGGGTGAAATGAAATCTCCTTTTTCGAGGATAAGTGAAGGAGACACACCACTGCATATTGCAGCAAAGAAAAAAGACTTGAATGTAAGTCTCTTTTTATACAAACCTCTGTTTGTCACTGCTGAAGTTTGTTCTTTCAACCAATTACTGTGTACAGCTATATAAGTTTTGGGTTTGTGTAGATTCTTAATCTAATCTCGTCTATATATAGAGTCAAATTACTGAAAGTATTTCTACTGAAGACAGAAATTAAAATCATCACGGCAAGAACTTCCGTAGAAGAAATCTTTATGCATAGTTAGTTCCAATAGATCATTTAATTTTTATGAACTTATTTGAGTTTGCATTTTTCAGATGGTGAAGTCGTTGCTTTGTATAGCGGGGATAAACAAGTTTGCTGTCAACAAGGCAGGCTTAACGGCCTTTGATATCGTGAGAGAGAACACGCACTATCACGAATCTGACAAGATAATTTCAGTTCTGGCCAGTTATCCTTCCAATCGCAAGCCATTCTTGTACAGCGCTCCAAAGGTGAGTGCAGAGAAACATGAGGTTGCTGTTGAGATGGTGGACAAAACATATGAGGACAGGCGCAACACAGAACTAGTGGTGGCAGTTCTATTAGCGACAATGTCATTTACGGCAGCTTTCACTGCTCCGGGCAGTTTCGTGACGGACGATGGGAATGGAAATGGGGACTCAAAGGGATCGGGAATTTCGCCTGCGCCTGCGCCTGGAACTGGCTCAGACAAGAGTTTAGGTTCGCCGATTCTGCTTCCGTTGGCCTCCTTCAAGGTTTTTCTCATCTTTGATTGTGTGGCATTCTTTCTGTCGCTCTTAGTGGTGCTGATGTGGCAGATGAGTACACCTATTACCACGGGAAATAAGGTATTGTTCCTCTGTATTACCAACCTATTGGTTTGTGCCACGTTTGCCTTTACGGCCTATGGCTTCATGCTTGCAGTGTATGCCATGCTTTCCAACATGAATCCCGAGCTGGCTTGGTTCATTCTTGGGGCGTGCTTGATCATCTGCTTCTGTGGTAATTTCACTTTTTTCTACATGGCTGCAAAGTTTACAGTGAAGAAGGCTAGGTTTAACCACCTGAACGGTCTACTTCCTTTTCTTTCTGACCGTCTGGGGGAATACGTGTGGATAAAATTAGAAAGATGGGGGCTTTTGGACTTGGTGCGCCGGTCCAAAACCAAGTGGCTTGCTATCCTATACTACCATAGCAATGAGAACGATAAATAAGGTTTGGGAAAGTTGCTTTTGCAAGTCTGATACAGTGTTGCAGCTTCTTATTTCTACATGACTTTGATCGTATTCAACTATGTCTTATAATATTAAATGTTTTCATATTATTAGAAGTGTACAAAGTATCTACATCTGTGTTCAAATCAGATACTTGCGTGCTTAGAGCTGATTTGATATGTGTATGCTTCAAGTTGAATGTTAGATTTACTGTCAATAATATTTTTGTAAATTATTTTTATATTTAAATGATTATATTTATGATTCTTGAAAACAAATAAAGTGTATAAGGGTGTTTAGTCTTTTGATTGAAGATTGTGGGTTCTTGATGAATGGATAGATTATTTTGCCTTTGTATTTGGAAATGCAATCTCTCTTCATTACAAAAGAGGGTGGGTCCATATAAAGTAAGGGACCTTATCTAGACATGATCATACAAGTACATCATTAAAAATGCATTCCTTATGAGAGCCTAAAAGATAGAAGAAAAATATTCCATGAATAGCTTCCATCTCACAAGTGAACTTTTACGAATAAAATAGGAGATTGCTCAACTAAGTAAGAAATATGAACATTTGACTAACCTAAATTTACATTTATAAATATGAAACCAAAAAATCCAACAAAAATCATTTGTAAACATAAAAATTAATAGGTAACACAGTAACACAAAACATCTGATCATCCAAGCTTGTACTTTTGCAACTCTAGATGGGGAAGGTAAAGAGCATTAGTTGGTAATTTATTTATTTATTTTTGTTTAAATATGAGGCTAAGGTGTGTAATTATGTGGTCAATCATGTGACTATAGAAATGATCCTAGACAATCAAATGACTAGATCTAAGGAAAAAAGAACTAGATGAGAGTTCGTGTGTGGATAAGTGTCATAACTTCTTAGATAAGTATAATGTATGGTAGTGTGCGCATATAAAATTAGGTAACTATTCATGGGAATGCATATGTATATTAATATACCTAAGGATAGGAGAATAGTCAAAATTCCATACAATATTGCAGTATTGTTCATAAGATATATGTATCCAAGCATTTCCTAAAAATATTCACAATATTGCATAGAAAATAACATATATATGCTAGTTTCATAATTATATTTTCCGTTACATTGAATTGTGTCTGAATCCTAATTGATCATGCATCAAAAATATTATAGCACTCAAAAATGTTCATGTAAATTTGATATCTAATTAGATATAGATTATATGAAGTTGATGTGTCCATATAAGTAATCAACCCTATTAAGACATGATAACTTAAATAATAATTTAACTATATACTTTCAACATGCTCTCATCATGAGAACCTACAAAATAGAAAAACAAATGTCCCATTGGTAGCTTGTATCTTACAAGTGAAATTTGAGAACAAAAGAGAACATTACTTATCAAAATGTCCCCTTAGTTTGAATTAATTAAAGATAGGTGGGTAATAGAAAATTGATAACTATATCTATTATATTTAGAAATACATATCATGAATAAGGGTATGTAATATTTTGATTAACTAATTTTGATTTCTAATGAAGATTCTAGATTATTTTATCTTTGTAATTTAGAAAGGCAATCTCTCTTCATAAATATGGTCTCAAATTCTATATTAATCCTTTGTTCTATAAAGTTAAAGATTAGAATTATGGGTCGAATTTGTGATCATGAAATCTTTATATTCTTATGGCTTGACAAACATTTTGCTTCCCTCTAGGTGAAACTCAATCTAGTCTTATCTTCTTAAACATCTCGAGACTATCAATAGTTTGAAATAACTTGAATGATCTTTATTATGTCTTTAAGAGATAAATTTCCTTAATTAAATCCCTAGAAAATGTACAAATATTGATGATAGCAAGCAAGGGCTATCAATTACAAGTTTGTTATTCTTTTTCATTTATTAAATCTAAATGTTTCACTATTTATTCTACTTTAATACTAGACAATGAGAGAGGATTCTTGAAAGATGACAAATATGGAATAAATAAAACTAAATTTCATTAAATTGTAACTCATAACACCTAATGATGTAAGCTTCTTTTTTTTTTCAACTCTAGGTGAAAGTAAAAAGGATTATTTGGTGAAAATTAATTATATTTATTAATTTTTAAATATGAGGCTTAGGTGCCGAATTTTGTGGTCAATCATGTGACTAGAAAAATAATCTTACACAATCAAATGATTAGATCTAGACAAGTAAGAACTAGATGAGATTTTTTTGTAAGGGTGAGCGTCATAACTTCTTAAATATAAACAAAATGTATGGCAGCATGCACATATAAGGTTGGGTAACTATTCATGGGAATAAATGTGTGTAATAGGTAGATAGAAGGATATGGGAATAATTTCAACTCCAAATAAAATTTCACCATTGTACATAAGATACATGTATCAAAATATTTCCTCAAAATAATCACAACATTGCATCGAACATAACATATATATGTTAATTTATGTCCTATCCTTTTGGTGGTTCTTTATTCTCTATCTTTTGATGACAAGACTCCCTTTTCAAAATAATGTGATGATTAGAAAAGTTCATTTGTCTGCTTTGAAGGTGCCTACTCCACTACTCTGAAATGTTTTACGAGTAATGTTGATGCTTCTTTGACTATTGTTCATTGTAAGAAAAGAAGTTAGTCCTTGATTGTTCCTAACATAAATGCAACCTGACTAAAACATTGGAAATATGTCATATTGTTCTCTTTTTAATTTATTAAATACAATAAAGCTATTATTCATTTTCAAAACAATTTACTCCACTTCCAAAAACTGACAGCCATGAAATCAATTTCTTCAAGAGAATCACCTTTCTGTCATATTGTCATTTCATGTCTTTTTTAACAGCTATGCCCATTTTTCTACTTTAAAGTGAGGATGCATTCTAATGTGTAGAGCCGTATCCATTTCACAACAGAATAGTTTATGTCACATTATTCACTGATATTATAAGGAAGCATCTTGACCAGCCTTAGAAAATGACGAAAGAAAGATGTCATGTCAACTAACCACGAATAGACAAACAGAACGATTAATCACTTTAGTGTTGGCACTCTTTCGCGAGGTCGTAGTCATGGGGTTAATGTTGACGATGGACACTTCTTTCTGTCATATATTTTCCACGCCTTTTAGACTTGATGTCCATTTTTCTCTTTATGTTTAAAGAAAGTCTATTATTGCAATATGTGGAGCCGCATCCATTTCACAGCATAATACTTTGTAATCACATTATTTAATATTGTGTAAACAGATGTTCAAGACTATCGTCAAGAGCCTAGCAGAATGATCAATCACCCTAGAAAAAAAATTATCTTGAATCTAAGGGTCGGTAGGTTAGATAAAGCTAAGAGTCGTCACTAACCTGCAAATTTTTTAGAGTATAAATGTAGTAGAAAAATAAAACTTCATGGCAATAGAAAAGAAATTTCATGGCAACTGAGCGTGAATAGCAAAAAAAAAGTGAAAGGTCACTTCAGGTAGCTACTATTTGAAAAAAAAAGGTTAAAAAGTTCTATGAGAAGGCAACGAGACTCACATTACCACTATTTTGGCAGTGTCACAGTCGTGAGATTTATCTTGTCGATGGAATCTCCTCATAGTCTTATTTCTTCCACGCCTTTTGGACGGGTATTCCCTCTGTAGACACGACATAATACTAGTGTTGAAGGTTGAAACACAGAAATTTGCTATAGATCATACTGTAGGTTGAATTATTTGATGACATTATAATAAAGCATATTTGATAGCGCTGAAGGTAGCAATGTAAAAAAAAATCTATGGCAACTGAGTATGAAGAGGCCAAGAAAGGGATCGATCCTGACGCGTACAAAGACGCAGTAAGCCTTGGAACAAAAATTGATGAATTTTATTATGGTGTTCTTAGTATATTACTTCAGCTTTGGATTCTTTACAGTTGATAACTATATTATATATTTTATATATACTAATTTATTTTTCAATATTTTTGACGCCTAATGGTTTTATTTCACAATTCAGTTAAGGGCAAGAGGTCCAAGGAAATTCATTTTATTCTCTTCTTTCCTCTAAGGGAGTTCCTATTCCTTCTTACAAAGAGATTGTTGAGGAAGCCATTAGAGTTTTTGCAGAATTGTTAAAAGAGGACTCTATTTTGGCCAATGTATAGGAAGGGTTTGTGCTTGATAGTATTCCTGCCATTACTAGTGATGCAATGAATGAGGATCTCCTTAGAACTATCTCTCTTCTTGAGAGTGGAAAAATTGTGTTTCTCTTGAAGAAGGGGAAAATTCCCTAGCCTAGATGGGTTCCCTATAGAATTTTATCAAGAGTTTTGGGATATAATTGTTGGAAAAATGGTGTCTCAACTTGGCATTTACATGATGTTACTATTTATAGTTAATTTTTGTTTATAATTCACATATTGGTATCCATTGGTGTTAAGATGGACAAAGAGGAGAAATGTGGCATCTTGCTTTGTTCTTTGCTTATGTTTATTTTTTTGATGATTTTAGTAGGACAGGGGTATACTTACTAAAGAGTAAATCTAAAGTTTTCAATCGTTTTAAATAATTTAAAGAAATGGTCGAATTGTAAACTAGAAAAAAAAATTAAATGTTTGA
Organism: Cryptomeria japonica; assembly: GCF_030272615.1. Lineage (NCBI taxonomy): Eukaryota > Viridiplantae > Streptophyta > Pinopsida > Cupressales > Cupressaceae > Cryptomeria > Cryptomeria japonica. The sequence continues at coordinate 4,974 of NW_026729901.1, read as the reverse complement.
AGATTGATAATGGTGGTTAATTTTCTCTAATGATTTTGATAGATTCCATAAAAATTATAAATCTGTATTCTCTACAACAGAATGGAGTTGCAGAAAAAATGAACAAGATATTGATGGAGAGGGCTAGGAGTATGCTGAGTTGTGCTGGCCTAAAATTAAAAATTTGGGCTGAAGCAATTGTCATTGCTTGCTACTTGATTAACGGTCTACTACATCAACTCTTGTTGATAAAATGCCTATGGAAGCATGGTCAGGTCACAAGCCTTCTTTGAGACATCTTAGAGGTTTTAGTTGCGAGGCATATGCTCATGTGCCAAAAGAGAAGTGTACGAAGTTGGAGGAGAAGGTTGTGAAATGTATCTTCATCAGTTATAGTTATGGTGTAAAAGGATACAACCTTTGCGACCTTGTTGCATAAAAGGTAATTAATAGTAAAAGTGTTATTTTTAGAGAAATTAAGTCTCCTTTTGCTACATTGCAACCATAATAGACTAAACAGGAAGATATGATTCAATTCCCTTCTATGCCTAAAAGAGTTGAATTGAGTCAACTTGATAGGAAAGAAGTTGAGGAGAGCTCATCTAGATCTGAATCTTTAGAAGATGAGGAAGAACCTCCAACTTGGCTTGTTCAAAGGTGTACATGACATAGACAACCAACTAAAAGGTATTCACCTAATGATTGGAGATGTATTTTTGTTTTGAATACTAATGTGGATGAACCTATTTCTTTAGAAGAGGCATTAGGTAGGAATGATGCAGAATCTTGGAAGAATGCTATGGAAGAAGAAATGAAAGCTTTGAAAAAAAATGATGAATGGGATCTTGTACCATTGTCTAAAGGACGAAAGCCTGTTGGTTGCAAATGCGTGTTCAAGAAAAATATTGGTTCAGATGGAAGCATTGAGAAGTATAAAGTAAGGTTGGTTACAAAAGATTACTCTTAGGTTGAGGGTATTGATTATGGTGAGATATTTTCTCCTGTTGTAAAAATGACATCCATTAGATTTTTGCTTTCTATTACTACTTCTTGTAATTTAGAGGTCGAGCAAATGGATGTGAAAATTACTTTCCTTCATGGTGATTTAGAGGAAGGTATTTATATGACACAACTAGAGCACTATGTGGTGAAAGGTAAAAGTAATTTGGTCTATAAATTGAAGAAATCATTGTATGGCCTCAAACAGAGTCCTGGGATGTGGCACCAAAAATTTAATACAAATGTGTTGATTTTAAGATCTGAGCATTCTAAATCAGATCACTATGTCTTTTATAAATCTAATGGTGATCATTTCTTGTACATTGCATTATATGTTGATGATATGTTATTCATTGGTAAAGGAAAATGTATGATTTCAGAATTGAATTCTCAGCTTGCTGCTAAATTTTAAATGTATAATCTTGGTGCAGCGAAAAACATTGTTGGGATGTAAATTAGAAGAGATAGAGTGAACATAAAGCTATGGCTAGGGCAGAGTAAGTATGTGAATTCAGTTTTACAGAGGTTCAACATGCAGGATTGTAGACCATTATGTGTTCCCTTCACAGTTTGAATGAAATTATCTATTTTAGATTGTCCTACATCTCCATCAGAGATGAAAGAAATGAGTAGAGTGCCTTACCAGAGTGCAATTGCAAGTTTGATATATGCAACGGTTTGTACTAGACCAAACATTACCCAAGAAGTGGGAGTTCTTTCCAAACATATTTCTAATCCTGATAGAGTTCATTGGGATGCAGTCAAAAGAGTCTTTACATATTTGAAGGGTACCTCTAAGTATTCTCTTTGTTATCATGGTAATTTGGTTGGAGATGTGATTTACCTTGATATTCATGGATATGTGGATTTAGATTGGGCAGGTTATATTGATAGCAGAAGATCCACCATTGCTTATGTATTTACTTTATTTGGCGGTGCAATTAATAGGATGAGTAAGCGGCAAGTTGTGGTTTCTTTGTCCACTACAAGAGAAGAGTATATGGTAGCTACTCATGCTTGTAAAGAATCCATTTGGGTTAAGAGACTTTGTTAAAATATTCAAATAAAACAAGAAATAGTGACACTTTACTGTGACAGTCAGAGTGTGATCTGCATTTAACTAAGAACCCAGCATTTCATGCCCAGACTAAGCACATTGATGTTTAGTATCATTTTGTCAGAGATATGGTTGAAGATGGTAAGGTGAAGTTGGTTAAGGTAGAGACTTTGATGAATATTCTAGATTCTTTAACTAACACTGTGAGCATAAAGAGGTTTAAATGGTGTTGTGAGTCTATGGGCCTCATGGCCCCTAGTAGTTAAATTATTGTGTTGATACTCCCTTTGCTCTTGAAAGTTCTTCGACAAGTGAGAGAATGTTGGGACATGGTGTCTCAACCTTCAATTTACATGTGTTACTATTTATAGTAAGTTTTTGTTTAAGCATGAAATGGTGCGAAATTATCCCTAAAGCTTCTAGTTCGCTAGATAAGCACGTCGGTAAAAATTTGTTGTAAGATCATAGCTAGTTTTGAAAATATTAAAGTTTCCATTTTGGAGGGGTGTGATAGAGCATTTCTCTAGCTTTCTGATGCTTCAAACAGTTCGTCAATCAGACACATGGTTCACAAGTTATGGCCTTCGGAAGTTTGGACTCCTGAAATAGAAAATATAAAATGCATTGGACACATAAATGAGATGTATAATGGAGGAACACATGTTGATGTGTGTTTTGACACATCATAACACATCTATAATGGGGATAACCTCTGCTCTAGTTTATTGGGTGGTTTTAGCCCATGGTTTTGTAATTCCGTTTGATGCTTTCTTATATTGTATCTCCTATATATGAGGTGTGTGAGATAGAGGTTGTGTGTAAGAGTCTTACGGCTATTGTGTTACCTCTGAGTCTTTGATTAGTAGTTCTCTTCTGAAGAGATTTCTCTGCAAGTATATTGTAATCTGTTATTGATTGTTGAATAATTTATTGAGCTACTTTTGGAGTGTGGGGTTTTTCTCCTGAACGGGTTTTCCCATGTAAATGATTGTGTTGGTGAGTTGTGGTATGCATGATATTTTGTTTATTTGTGTTAAGTTTCTGTAACTGCTATAAGGATCTGTAAAATTTTTTGCATTATACTCCTCTCAAGGTTAGTGTAAGAAGTTGTTTCACTACTTCACTTCCTTCCAATAATTAAGTTGGATATTTTGAAGGTGGTGTGGGAGTCTTATATAAATAAACAGAAGCTCAGGGATATGAACGCTACTTTCCTTGCTCTCATACCTTAGAAGGAGGGAGAAAATTCTCTGAGTTCTTTCGATCCTATAGCCTTTTGTAACGTGGTTCATAAAACAATCACTAAACTGATTGTTGAAAGGCTCAAGTCATGGCTCAATAAACTTATTTCAGAAGAGCAACATGGTTTTGGGGTTGGAAGGCAAATTTTGGATGAGATTTTTATAGCATCAGAAGCCATTCATTCTATGGAGATATCTAAGGAGAAGGCTATGTTTATTAAATTGGATATAGCCAAAGCTTATGTTAGAGTCAAATGAAAATTCCTTTATAAAGTGCTTATTGCCTTTGGCTTCAAAATTGAATGGCTTCATTTGCAGCCCTTATTAACAGTGAGCCCATGGATTTATTTGGTGCATGCAGAGGTCTTCGACAAGGGGAACCTCTTTCCCAATTCTTATTCACTCTCATGGTAGAGGGTCTCGGTAAATTTATCAAGTCTTGTGTTCGGCAAGGTTTAATTTAGGGTTGGAATTGGGGTGATCGCCTTCATCCATATGCTTATCTCCAATTTGTGGATGCCACTGCATTGATGGGTCTTGCTAGAATTAATATTTAACCCATTATGATGTCGAATATTCCAAGATGCACCACAATTAATTATTAATTTTATATTTTATATTATTAAACTCTCATTAGTCAATGTGTCCAACACATCTATAACAATAGTACATATCTCAAGATGTGGTGTGCACATCATTCATAATTAGATGACCAATCAAAATTTATTGATAAGTTCTTGAAGACCCATTTTGATTTCTTTGTGTATAATAAACAATGTTAGACAAAACAGTTACCACGTGTAGAATGGTTTTATAATATAATTTTCAACACCATAACCAAGCTATGAATGGACAATATCCCCTATCTATCCAAATATATATACCAAGTAGTTCCGAAGTACAAGTCATGGATTCCACCCTTCACACACATGACACAATTATATAAACCCTTAAGGATTATTTTTAGATCACATATATTTACATATGAAGTAAAAAACAATCAAGATTACTCCAAATAAAATTTTGACATTGATGAAATGGTCCTTTTTGCATCTAACTGTATATAAATAATCTTCCCTAAAGTTGAAGATTAAATAAAAACGAGCACAAATGATTCATGGGACCTACATTTTTTTACAAAAATATTAAATCTATGGCATACAAATTGGAGCTTTCTCTTTCCTCCAAGTTCCACCTAGTAATCCATTTTTTTTTTTAAGATGAATATTTTCTAGTGTATTCACGCTTAGTTGGTACATTACCTATGTTTGATATGAAGGGAGTAATCCATTTTTGTTTTTAAGATGAATATTTTCTAGTGTATTCACGCTTAGTTGGTACATTACCTATGTTTGATATGAAGGGATTTATGCTCTTGGCACCAGAATGTATACTTGATTGTCATTCATACCAAATACAAATCTACATTATAATTTAAGTTCTCTTCTAGTAGCATGCTATGCAACACAAATATGTAATGTGGTCTAATCACTCTTCGAAAGGCAACAAAAAAATTCTCATCTCAAGATTTGATAATAAATCCTCGTTTAAGAGTGAGGGCATATAAGGAACCATAGTCCTAACTATTTTATTAAATAATTACTTTTGCATTGAGGTATACATAAGGAAAGAATTGGATATATACGCTTTGTAAATCATCTCTTTTCCTATGTTAGTTAATCTCACATGTTTGAAAAT
>NW_026729900.1:0-31808 GCF_030272615.1 Cryptomeria japonica | reverse complement strand
TTCTGCTTCATCTTTGCTAACATCCTCAACATGTTGGCCTATCCTCTGGGCTATCTCCATGGCTTCTAACTGGGCTTCTATTCCTCACAATATCTCTATTATAGAAGGGTCTGCATTCACACACGCTCCACCATTCCTAGTTCCTCTTCGCACCATTGATCCATGCTAGTCCTCTACAATTGTAGGTCAGATCCACAATCCACCACCCTACAACAAGATTCAGGACACGCAACCTCTAGAACGAACTTCGCTTTGATACCACTTGAAGCAGTCACCGATGAAGAGGGACCTCGAGGAAATCAGTCACAACGAAAACACATAGATATGATGGAGGCAATGCATAACAAGTACTTTTATTGCATGAAAGTTAATTACATCCAATCGGTAACAACTAGATTACAACATACCGACACACAGGCTTGGTAGAATAGGTCACACTAGGACCTTGCATTGAAAGTTATATCTTCTAGGCACAGACTATCTATTTGATACTTCTTGATCCTCTGATTGATTACATTCTAAGCCATGATTACAAATATATATATCAATCCAAAGGATCTAGTTGGTCCAAAAGGATCAAAACCCGAAGGGTAAGACCTAATGTGCAAAATGAATAAGGTTGACCTCCGAATGGAGATATCAAGATCAATGCCCAAGGCTCTGCAAGCTTCAGAATGGTTCCGGTAGGTCACTAGAATAGGTTTCAGGCAATCGATAACAAAGGAACAATCGGTAACAAGAAACTATCAAGGAAACCAGTAGGGATATCTTGTTAGAAAGAGATCCAAATGAGATGCGGTTAGAAAGAAAGAAGTGAGATCAGGTCTTCAAATATAATCCAACTCCACAGGAATTGGTGAGCCAAAACTAGGACACACAAAAAGAAAAACTGAAACTGCAAATAGAAAACAAAAACATAGAAGCAAATTTTTTTGTTTGAAGCAAGATTGTTTTGAGCCAGGGATGCTCCTGAATCACCTACAAATGTTAGAAGTGTGCAGGGTGATAGATACTTTATGTTACTAATTGATTATGATGCCGGAGCATCCAGGAGGGCAAATGAACAAAGGAGGACACCAAGGACTAAGGAGAGTGATATGACATCACTAGAGGTCAATTGGAATGTTTTGAAGCCTATAATGGCCTATTGTAATGTTGAATTCAATAAATTATGTAAAAATCCTAAAGGTCCTGATAAAGGCCTAAGGACCAAAATGCAATGTAATAGGATGATGGAGTCTAGATAGGTTGGATAGGAGTTTATTGTGATTTAATGATCTTATTATGTCAAAATAAGTTGAATGGGATAGGTTTTAGTTGATTAAAAGTATTAGAAATAAAGTTGAAAATTCAAATTTTGAATTTCAACAACTAGTTCCAGTTTTGGTGGGAAATAAGTTTTAGAGTTGTTTTGACATTTTAATCACTTGGATTAGTTGGAGATTGGTTGGAGTTGGTTGGGGAATGTCTTATAAAGTCTCTAAAGTAATTTTTGTGTGGTTGGATGATGCTGGTACGGACTGGTACGGACTGTCTCAGAAAATTAATTAAAAAACTCTTTATTTGCTGTCAAATCCTTGTTTTTTCATGCTTTCTTTGCATTGAAAGGCTAAGGGATCATCATTGCTGTACATTGGGGGTTTATTGGTTATTCCTTTGATGTATTGAGTGCATTTTTGAAGTCTTGAAAGTATCATATTTTTATTTATTGCTGACTGTCCCAGAAAAGACAGTGATTTTTTCACTAATTTGTGAATTTCCAAGCATGTAAGGATCCATCCTATGAATGTACAGGTCTGATTCTCATAGGATGGATGCCAAATAACATGTACAATAGTTTACTAACCCATGATTGATAGGAAGGAGTGAAGAGTGCAGGTGTACACCATGAAAGTTGCATGAAAGTTGAAGAAAAGTGACTGGAAATGAGTGAAAATGAAGGCTAGAGTGTAGCAGCAGAGAATCTAATTGAACAAGGGGGGTATTTTATGCATTGAAGTGTCTAGACACACCATTTTAAAGGTGTTTGAACTTTGGTTGAGCCTTGGAAGTGATTGGAAGTGATATTTCTAGAAAGCCCTAGGGAAAAGGGTGATTTAGTGAGGGTTTTTGGTGTTTGGGTATCTAGGAGTGCAACCAAGACCTAAGATCTGAAAAATCATTGGTTTGGGAACATAATAAGAGACTTTACAAAAGGGTTTAATCTGGTGTTAAGTTTTGTTGGTACTTCCTTTGTAAAGTGGGTGGTTTTTAAGGCTAAAAAGGGGCACATTTGAGGACAGCAAAGGGTCCGTCCAAAACAACCTATATTTATTTTCTGATATGTTTTGTAACATCCAAATGGGTGTCTAAATATTTAATTTTTTTGTCAAGTGTTTTGGGATGATTTGGAGAAAAGTTGAAAATACCCGATTTGGAGGCTACAAGGAATAGAGCCTAGAAGAGCAAGTTTGGTTTATGAGTTTGAGTCTGAGTTTGGGGGTGTGTAGAACCTTGTCTTATGGTGTTTGGGATGTGTTAAGACCAATAGAGGTGTTGGAACAAACCATTTTGATGTTATCCTTGGTTGGGTGTGTTGAGTTGAGTTTGGTTTTGAATCACCTAGCATGTAGAGGATCCTTTGATGTGTCTCCTTGAGTTGATTTAATCCTTAGGGAGAGTTCCAGAGTTGATCTCTCTGCATCAATCTAGTTGTTCCAAAAGGATCAAAACCCGAAGGGTAAGACCTAATGTGCAAAATGAATAAGGTTGACCTCTGAATGGAGATATCAAGATCAATGCCCAAGGCTCTGCAAGCTTCAGAATGGTTCCAGTAGGTCACTAGAATAGGTTTCAGGCAATCGATAACAAAGGAACAATCGGTAACAAGAAACTATCAAGGAAACCAGTAGGGATATCTTGTTAGAAAGAGATCCAAATGAGATGCGGTTAGAAAGAAAGAAGGGAGATCAGGTCTTCAAATATAATCCAACTCCACAGGAATTGGTGAGCCAAAACTAGGACACACAAAAAGAAAAACTGAAACTGCAAATAGAAAACAAAAACATAGAAGCAAATGTTTTTGTTTGAAGCAAGATTGTTTTGAGCCAGGGATGCTCCTGAATCACCTACAAATGTTAGAAGTGTGCAGGGTGATAGATACTTTATGTTACTAATTGATTATTATTTCAGAATGATGTGGGTTGTCTTTTTGAAGGAAAAATTAGAAGCATTTGAGAAATTCAAGATATTTGAAGTGAAAGTTGAAACTGAGTCTGGTTTGAAGTTGAAATGTCTGGGATCTGATAGAGGTGGAGAATTATGTTTTGGTGAAATCAATTATTTATATGAGAGGCATTGAATCAGAAGACAAATATCTATTCCTAGGACCCTACAACATAATGAGATTGTTGAAAGGCAGAACCGTACTATTTTAGATGCTGCAAGAACCTTGTTTATTGAAGGGAATGTTCCAAAGGTTTAATGGAGAGAATCTATTAGCACTGCAGTCTATACATTCAATAGAGTTCATATCAAAGGTGATACTGGTAAGACTCCTTATGAGCTTTGGATTGGTCATGTTCCCACTGTGAAATATTTCAAATTTTTTGGTAGAAAATGTTATATCAAGAGAGATGAGGATATTGGAAAGTTTGATGCTAGAAGTTATGAAGGTATCTTTTTGAGATATTCTACAAATAGAAAATCCTACTATTGCTATAACAAGAGACTGAGAAAGATAATTGAGAGTGCAAGTGTGAAGGTGGATGAAAACCTTGGGATGGAGATCAAAGCTTATGATGAAGGTAAACATGTTGTTTTAACTCCTATTCAGCCTGAAGAGCCTAAGCATAATGATCAAGCAGAGACACAGACTGTTGTTGCTATCAATGAGGATGTTCAAAATCCTAAGTCTGAGAACCAGAATAATCAGAAGACCCTAAGGTATGTAAGATTAAATCATTTTGAGAATTAGATTATTGGTGATAAGAGTAAAGGAGTAATGCCTAGAAGAAGGTTAGCTAGAGAAGAGATATCTTTGATTTCTAAAGTTGAACCTCAAGATGTTGTTGAAGCTTGTAAAGATGATAACTAGATTAGAGCCATGGAGGAAGAGTTAGATCAGATTGAAAATAACAATACTTGGGGAATTGTGCCTAGACCTAAGGATAAAAATGTTATTGGTACTAAATGGGTTTTTAGGAATAAATTGAATGAAGCTGATGAATTAGTTACAAATAAAGCCAGACTAGTTTGCAAAGGATATTCAAGGCAAGAAGGGATTGATTATGAAGAAACTTTTTCTCTAGTTGCCAGAATTGACGCTATTAGATTGTTGCTAGCTTATGCTACTTATAAAGATTTCAAGGTATATCAAATGGATGTCAAATCTGCATTTTTTGAATTGTGGTCTAGAAGAAGTCTACATTGAATAGCCTGATGGATTTTCACTATCAGATGATGGAGACATGGTATGCAGGTTGAAGAAAGCACTTTATGGTTTGAAACAAGCGCCTAGAGCCTTGTATGCTAGATTAGATAAATAGATGCTAAAATTAGGATTTGTCAACGGTGCTGTTGATAGTAACCTGTACTTTAAAATTGAAAATGATAACATTTTGATTGTTGAAGTCTTTGTTGATGACATTATTTTTGGTGGTGATGATGATACGAGTATGAAATTTTCCAGTGATATGAAAAAAAAATTTGAGATGTCTATGATTGGTGAGATGAAATTTTTCTTAGGTTTGAAAATTGCATAGACAAGAAAATGTATCTTTATATCTCAAACTAAGTATGTGAAGGAATTGTTGAAGAAGTTTAGATTAGATGATTCCAAACTAGTTGGAACTCCTATGGTGACTAGTTGTAAATTATCTAAAAATGATGAATCTCCTAAAGCTAATCGGAGTTTGTACAGATCTATGGTTGGTGGACTATTATATCTTACTCATACTAGGCTTGACATTATGCATGTTGTGTGTATGGTAGCTAGATATCAAGCTGATCTGAAAGAGAGTCATGTTATTGCAATTAAAACAATATTCAGATATCTTAAGGGAACTGAAGATTATGGTTCATGGTATCCAAAGAATGATGATTTCATGTTATGTGCTTACATTGATGCAGATTGGGCAGGTGATGTTGATGACTAGAAGAGTACTACCGGTGGAGTATTCTTTTTAGGTAAGGATTTGGTTTCATGGGATAGTAAGAAAGAGGATTCAATATATTTATCTACTACCAAAGTTGAGTACATTGCTGCTGCTAGTAATTGTACTCAGATAGTGTGGATGAAGCAAATGTTGAAAGATATAAGATTTATTTATGATGAGCCTACTATTATATACTATGATAATTACAATGTTATAAACATGTCCAAGAATCTGGTGCAACATTCAAAGACTAAGCATATCTCAATTAAATACAATTACGTGAGAGAGAAAGTCGGTGAACAGAAGGTGAAGCTGGAATATGTATCTACAAAGGAACAAATCACTAATATTTTTACTAAACCTTTGCCTGCAGATACATTTGTCTATCTGATAGAAAAGTTAGGGGTCTCCACCCCTCTTGATTAGAACTAGATGCATTAAGTTGCATTGATCTGGTGGAATTCAGAGCCTTATTCTTTTATCTGGATTGATGAGTTGGTGCTGCTCCTCTACTGGAGTAGTCTATTGATTTGGTTGTAGATTCACATTTCTGTGCTTTAGGGGGAGAGAGTTTAATTTTCTATTTTGGTGATCTTTGGTATTGTTGTCAAAAGGGGAGAGAGATAATGTGAAAAAATGCTTTATCTATCTTGGTCTTTTGCTGGTGATATCTTCTTTCTTTGCATTGACTATTTTTCACATTCATGTGTTGCCATCAATGCTAAAGGGGGATATTGTTGTATCATTGGGAGATTGTTGGACTTGGTTGTTCATTGCTACTTCTAGGATATGTTGTTTCCATTGATGTCAATATATTCCTATGAATTATTCAGGTGAGTTTGGAGAAGGTTTTTGGTCTAGTTTTGTAGTTTGGTTTTGCTTATCACTGTTTTGCAGAATCTAGTAATCCCTCCAGTATATTATGGTGTGATAATATATTGTGTTGAGATTTTGGATTATTGTTTGGGATTATCTTATGTATCTTCATTTCATATGGTTTGTGATTTGGTTCTCCACAAGTTATCTTTCTTTGTGACAATTGCTGATTGGTTGTGTTCTTGATCTTTGAGACGTTAACTGATGAAGAATTGAAAAGTGGTATTAGTGCAACTATTCTCTAGATGATTATTATATTCTTGATGGTGTTTCCTTTTTGTGTCCTATTTGTTTTGGCAATCCACATTTATCATTGAGTGATTTTTTGGTGATTTCTTTGAACTGGTGATAATTTGTGTGTTATGCAGTATTTCTGGTGGTGTAGCGTGTTGCAGTTGATCTTGGCAGGATTTTCGGTGGATGTAATTATTTGGGATTTTTAAGTAGGTCCATGCTATGTAGTGTAAATCATAATATTGGTCCAGTGGTTGATCTTCGTATCATATAATGTAATTTTTATAATTATGAGTTGAGGGTTTAGCTGACCTTGTTATCAAGGTTGATGATTTTTATATATAGGTGATATACTTATGTAATTTAGGTTTTGGTATTGTGTCTGCATTATCAGAGAGGTAAATGTGTGAATAAAGGATATATCATTCAACAAAGCATTATGGTGAGATTGATGTTGCAGGGCAGGCAACTGTGCTTAACCAGAACTATCAGCAGGCTTTTGTAGATGCTATTATTTCTGTTCATTTCTTTCGGATTATATTCTGAATCATATTGTAAATTAGTGAGACTTCCCTGAGGTTGTAGCCTTCTAGGCATATATTTTTTGAGTAGTGAGCTCTAGGTACTGTGCCTAAATGCATGTGCATTCCACATTGTAATTTTTTCACATACTACTGGAAGTATCATCTTATTGTGGGAAGGTTCCCACCGTGATTTTTCCCTTAACCAAGTTTTCCACATAATATTGGTGTTATGTGTTGTGCTGATTATTTTGCTTATCAGTTATTGTTGTGATTTATCAGTTAATATTTTGGAAGTTTAGTTTGTTGTGTATCTGGTGAAGATTGATTCACCCTCTTAGCCTTCCCTCTTGATTGCTGCTAACAAATGTATCATGATGGTTTGTATATGTAAAAGAGATTATGTATTATTGAGACATGTATCTTATGTATTCGTAAATGTAATTGAAAACGAATATGAAGTAGTAGTCCTCATTGTACATCCATTCATGTATTGGGTATTCATTATGTAGTGTCAGATTATGATTCTTATGTGGAAAATAAAAAGTTGGTATTCTTTCTTTATGTGTTTATATCACTCTTGAGGCTCTCTTTATTGTTGGATTATGATGCTTTGAGTTTAGGACATGATTCTTGTTATATAGCATTTGTTTGTATATTTATAGCTATCCTTTATGGTTCAGTTTGTGTTAGATTTGTAACGACTTTTGGATGCCTCCCTTGATGAGTTTCATGTTGTTATTGCGAGGTCCCTTGTTATCTCTACCCTATGGTTATGGTACATGGTTGAGAGATTGGTCTATTGCATGTGTAGGACCAAGGTCATGAGAATTAGATCTCTATGAGGGGGTCTAGACCTATGGAACCACATGGAGAGTTTTCTTGTAATGACAAGTGATAATCATAATAATTGATTAGTGGGTATGGGTAATTAGTAATTCACTAAACTAGATAATAATTAGTTTTGTGGCCCCACCTCATAGCCATAGAAGCATGCACATTCAAGATGAGCTTGGGAAGACCGTTAGAGTGGTAAACTAATCTCCCTTGAATGGCTCCAAGGTTGAGATGCTTCCACATGCCTATCAGGGTGAGGCTTGGCCCCTTCTTTGTGAGGATAGCATGTGATGACATTATTTCCCTTCATGTGTCCATTATCCATATTCCCTTGTTGTTGATTATGCCTCTGGAAGTTTCATTGATTTGATTAGCCTCATGATTTAATTTGAATGTTCTATTTATTTTGGTGTCTTGTGAAGTCATGTTGTATCCTATGGTTGTTAGGTGTTAGCTTAGATCTTGAGTGTGAGTTGGAACCTTATGTCACCTCCTAGCATGAGGGGTAGTTTCTTATTGATTCCAAATGGTCAAGTGGTTTGATGCCTTCTTCCATTGGGATATTATTCTTGGATGTTAGCGTGCATTGATTGGATTCTTGGAATCTTCATTATGTGGATATTCTTTGGAGCTAATTTCTATGTATCTGGATTAGAAGACAATGTATCATGATGGTTTGTATATGTAAAAGAGATTATGTATTCTTGAGACATTTATCTTCATGTAATCGTAAATGTAATTGAAAAGGAATATGAAGTAGTAGTTTAGGAGTAGTCCTCATTGTACATATATTGATGTATTGGGTATTCATTATGTAATTTTATATTATGAGTTTTATCTAGAAAAGAAAGAGTTAGTATTCTTGATTTTGTGTTTCATTAAAATTGTAAGATGGATTTTATGTATAGTTTTAAAGAAATTAAGTTGGAACAATAGTAGTTGCTATCATAGATCTTGTTAAAGGAATGGATGTTATCGAGATGAAATGGATTAAGTTACTTAGATAAATGAGCTAGTTGTCTTAGAGGTATGCAATGAACTTAAAAGGTAATCTAGTCTTATTGAAGAGAATGGTTATATAATTTATGATGTTTTTATGATGAATGGAAGAATGGATATTAGGAGTATTTGATTTGGTAGTTTCTAAAAGATCCTAAAGAGTATGATATGTGATTAAGTTTTTTTTTTTTTAAGTGAAAGTGGCAAGCCACTAATAAATATTATTAGTAAATAACTGGTTCAAGAGCTCAAGAGGGAAAGAACCAGAAAGAAAACCCTCTATCCTTGCTCAAGTACAAAGAAACATTAAATAAAGAGGACTAAAACCTATAAATCTACCCCCAAACATCTCTGAAGAGACTATATCATAATGATTACAAGGTAATTACATTTAATTTTACATGTCCCATAACACCCATACATATTTAGAAACCTATACATTGTAAATATTTGTGTATCCTCCGATACAATGTAATTTTTCACTTGTTCGAAGATACAGATTGTCGGCCTCTGAAATTTCATCAGCCACCAAATTCCCTGAAACACTAAAAATTACCACACTTATAATCACTACCTTGCATTTGGACATGTGGAGTGTCACAATCCAATGTTCATGTGCAAGTCTGAACCTCTGGCGTATTTCCATCATTCACTCCTGCCACACCAACTTCTGATCTCACTCATTTGGACATCACAGTTTGACAATTCTTTAGGGGGTGATGGTCTAAAAATCCACATTAAGATGCTCAATTTCATTTTTGGAAAGGTCAAAGAACACACATTCCATTGGAGACCGGATGTCTATGTATGAAAATCAATGTGCCAAATACTTGGAAAAGTAAGCATCGAGGATCACATGGCTACATGAATAATTTATATGTGATATCATCACTCTGCAAAGTAATGGAAGGAAAAGATAACTGACGAAGGTACAAAAATAAAACCATTGCTTGAGTTAAATCACTTTTTCTTTATCAAAGATCTACCTCAATTGTGGGTAATCATTCCAGATAATAGGGCCAATTGAAGTATCAATATTAATGTCCTGGGAACCCATATTAGCTAAGGAGTCAGAAAGAATATTCCCCTCTCTATAAGTATGAGAGATATAAAGTTCAGAAAATGAATCTAATAAAGCCCAAACCTATTTTAGAACATAACAGATTTGCCAATTAAAGGATTTCCGATTGATACATGCATTAATGATTACTGCTGAATGACCTTCAATGTGCAACTTACCGAGTCTCATAATTTTTGCTAATACCAATCCATATAATAATGCTAAATCTTATACCATATTTTTGGTCCCAAGATGATCCCTAATACAGATGCCAATACCAGATTTGCCCGTGTTGCCCATCAAGGCACCATCAAAATTCAATTTAACTTGGTTATGATGTGGGGGTTTCCATTTGATGCTCCCTCTAATAGAAGATAACTTGGAATGACATATAGGGGTAGGAAGGGAAGGAAAAGTAAGGCCCTTCCATTTAATAATTATGAGGTTATCCCAAGGAGAAAAAATATGATTACCTTTGTAATTAAGGACATTTACATTAACAATCTCTGTTATTGATTTTTCTAATCCTTCCACAACCATTTGCAATGACGATGAGACTTGGCAAAAAATTCTCTTGTTTCTCAATCACAAAATAGCCCAAACAATGGAATTTGGGATACATTTACAAATACAAGCAAACATTAAATTGGAAAAGGGAGTGGGCCATGATTGGAAGATGTCCCATAACATTTTTGGAATAGGCATGATAAGATTTAATTTGTTCATAACATGAAACCAACAATATTGAGCAAAGGGGCAATTAAGAAACAAGTGATCTATTGTTTCTACCTCCTCATTACACAAAACACATTGAAAAGAGTGTACAATATTAAGTTTTTCCAATCTATCACTGGTTAAGATCCATTTCTTCAATGCAAGCCAAGAAAAACAACTTGCCTTTGGCAGGACTGAGCTATTCCAACAAAAGGAGAAGGCTCTATGTTGTATTTTGTGAGATTCTAGATATTTTATAGCTTTATACCTGCATTTCACTAAATATTGACCATCTTTAGCAGGAGCCCAAAACAGATTATCCTTGTTGTTAGAAATAAGAACAACACTTTCCAATAAAATCTATTGAAAGCATCTTACCTGATGAGGAGTTATAGGGAGATCATAAGGATCCTTCCACATAGCCTTCCCCGAATGAATATCAACAACACTGACATAACCAATAAGTTTGGAACCCCAACAATCAGTTATAGTTTGAACTGCATTTGCAAGATCCAGATTTTGACATAAAGGTGGAAATCCATTCGAGGAATTGATCCAGAAGTTTAATCTTTCCCCATTATTAACTTCCTAAGATACATATCTCAATATAAAATCCCTAGATGAAATCATGAAGTCCCAAATAGCTAATCCTTTAGGGGGAACAAAGGGTTGTTAAAATTCTACAAGAATCATTAGAATCCAAATACTTCTCTTGTAATAATCTGAACCATTTATTTTGAGAACTAAACATTTTCCAAATTAATTTACCCCTAAAGCTTTGTTCCTATTGGATAAATCATGTAGACCTCCACCCCCAAGCTCTTGTCTAGTTGTCATATCTTTAAGGGAAACTAATAGAATCTTCTTTTCTCCATTCATGTTACCCTTCCACAAAAAGTCTTTAATCAGTTTCTCAATTTGATGAATAATAGATTTGAGGGCTTGTAGGATTGAAATATAATAATTTGGGATAGTAGATAAGATTGTTTTAATGGGAAGAATTCTTCCTAAAAGAGACAACCACTGCACCTTCCAAGAAGAAATTCTAATTTTAATCCTGTCAATAACAGATTTCCAATAACTAGCTCTATTAGCACCCATGAAGAAAGGCACATCGAGGTATGTGAAAGGGAGTTCTTCATAAGGAAATCCCAAAATGCTTATTATTCTGGTTGAAAGCTCCTCATTAGTATTAAGGATGTATGTTTTTGACTTACTACCATTAATCCTTTGCCCTGATACAATTCAATAGAGATCCAATGTTCTCTTAATTTCTTTGGCTTCCTGAATATTTGATTTCCCAAATAAAAGAGTGTCATCAACAAATAAGGAATGGGTGATTGATATAGTGGTAGTTACTAAACGAACACTTTTCCACAGTCCATTCTCATACTTATAGTTAATAATTCTACTAAAGGCTTCTGTCATAATAATGAAGAGGAAAGGGGACAAGTGACCCCCTTGCCTAACCCCTTGAGTGGAAGAAAAGAAACCTATTGGTACACCATTGACTAAGATTGAAAAGTGAGTGCAAGATATGCAAGCTTTAATCCATTTGCACCATTTGTGTGAGAAGACAAATCTCTAAAGAACTTCAAGGAGAAAAGACTAATTCAATTTTTCATATGATTTCATCATATCCAACTTAACAACAAAAGCTGATGACTGATGAGTGTTGATTGTATGAAGAGTTTCATGCATGAATAGTGCCCCTTCCATGGTTTCCCTACCTAGGAACAAAACCGCCTTGCTCCAAAGAAATAATTTTAGGGATTAAATGTTGAAGCCTGAGGTGAATGTCTTTTTTAATGATCTTATAAATTGTATTACATAAGGATATTGGCAAAAAATTTGCAAAAGATTGAGGATCTTTCATCTTAGGAATAAGAGCAATATTTGTGGTGTTAAAGTTCTTAAGCATAAATGAACTCTTCCTAGACTCTTCTAAGACAACAAGAAGGTCAAAGTATATTACATCCCAACATTTAGGAAGAAGAGGGTAGTAAAGCCATGAGGACCTAGTGCCTTATCAGTAGGCATTGAAAAACAAATTTGTGAATTTCCATTAGTGTAAAGGGGGCCATAAGCATTTGATTATCCTGGGGAGATATGGGATCTAGAATAGTATCAAAAAACTCAGATTTAGAATCAACTTGAGGAGGATTATATGGAGGGGGAGCAAGAAGAGTAGTGAAAAATATAACCCCCTCATCTTGAATGCCTTGTGCATCTGAAATAAGACTGCCTGATATGGAGTCTTTGATAGAAAATATTGTACTAGCTGCCCATTTTTGCTTTGCTTTCATATGAAAAAAATTGGTATTCTTGTCACTCTGCTTCAACCATAATTCTTGAGATTTTTGTCTCCAGTATTCTTCTTCTCTCCTACATAATTCTTCCCAAATACCCTGTAGTTTCTTTTGCTTTTCATAAGTGACTGAAAACAAACCATTTTGAATAATAAGTTCATTAATTTATTTTAATTCCTTTTCAACCAAGTATTTTTGCTCAAAGACATTCTTAAAGACATGCTTATTCCAAAGTTTAATCCATTCTTTCATATGCTGCAATTTCTTATGGAACTGAAACATTTTTGTTCCTGGTTAGAAAGGTGTAGTAACCCATCATTGTTTGAGAAGAGAGTGGAAATGAGGATGCATAAATCACATGCTCTCAAATTTAAATGATGGCTTTCACAAATGACCCAATAAAGGAGAGGATTTGAAGATATTCAACTGAACATTGAAGTGATCTAAAACTGTAAGAGTCAAGATTTCTGACTGTAAACTAAAAGCCTGCAATTTCCAACATTGTGAAAGCAAGAACCTATCCAGACTAACAACAATTTGGAGGAATCCAGCCCTTCTATTTGTACATGTAAGTAGATCATTGTGCAGGGTGATATCAAATAGGCAATTGTCATTAATAAAATCATTTAAGTCTTGCATTATTTTCACTAGGGGAGAAATTCCTCATTTCTTTTCATTAAGAGAGAAAATGGCATTAAAATCACCAGCCACAATTGTATTGGTACCTGCAAATTGTTTTATTACACGATTTAATGTTGTCCAAAGCCTCAAATTTTCTTGAGTAGGTGAGGGGCCATATACATTCAGTAGATTAAAAGAAAGATCAAAATGATGTACACCTATCCGCTGCCAGTTAATATCCTGATGCAACAAATTTCCTTTAACCGTCTTTGGATTCCATAATACAGCAAGACCCCCAAAAGAACCAATTCCTTGAATATGAAGTGATTGCCATTGTGTCCATTTTCCTAAAGTTTTTTATTATTTTTGAGATGATAATTTTGTTTCTTCAAGGAGGATTATATCTGCTTGTGAAGAATCAAGTTGGAGCTTGATTCTATTTTACTTGTTAGGGGTATTAAGACCTCTGTTGTTCCATGTGAGGATCTTCATTGCTAACGAGGAGAACACTTAGTCCTCATAATTCTTCTAATTGATGAAATTTTTTCATCCAAAGTGGATTAAACTCTAGCCTCAATCTGCTCTTTTGCCTTGGTGGTTTTTGATTTTCTACCTCTAGTTTTCAGAGTTTTCTTCTCTAGCTAGGATGAGAGTGGAGTTTGTGCTATTGATAACTTTTGGGAAAAATCAAAACCCCCCATCTCATGTTGTTCTTTGGTAAGAGTCAAGTCTTCCTCCTCATCTTGAATTTTGACAAGAGCACTATCTAGGACTAAAGTTTGTAAGATAGTATCATCATAATTCTCAGCATCAAGATCATCATTAAGTTTAATGTCAAAGTTTACTTTTCTAAACACTTTCTCATCTGACTCCAACAATTCTAGGGATACAATATCGACATTCTTGCTTTCCCCCATAGCCTTAGTCCGATGTTCCTGAATTTGATGTATATCTATAGAAGTTTCCACATGCTCACAAAGTTGATCCCTTGGTTGTATATTTCCCCCAATGGGCATTACACCTTCCTCCATAACAATTTCAGCAACCATCTCCAATGCCACAAATACTAAAATGTTATTAGCCATAACTTTTGCTTCTTGTGGCGATATTTTCCTCATTTGAGAAGGAAAATAGTAAAGAGGCTGATTTTGAAACATTAGATTATGAACCAACTTATCCTTATTCTTGGAAGGTTGTTTGTACAAGGTTGTTGTCAATGGAAGTGTGGGCTTGAACTCCTTGGGAGCAGAAAAATGCAACTTATCAACAATAGAGAATGAGGGCTCCGAGCCCAACAACAAAGCAAGATGTGTTCTGATAACCAAGGGTTGATTGGATAGTGCATTAAGAATAAAATTATGAGTTGATTATTTCCCATACTGACCAGTCAAGGCTTGACAAAGAGAAAATAAGAAATCTCACATTTTGACTAGATCCAGACAAAAATTTTGAAGATGATTGCCTTTAGGCATAGATTGAACAATCAATAGCATAGAAGGGGTATTAAGCACATCCAGAGGGCGAATAGGAACATCCTACAAGTTCCTTCTAAATACACACTGAGAAGGATCTGAAGCATGATATCAACATATGTGTGGAATTGAAATACCAGGAACTTGGCATTGATCGGTATAGTGACCCAAAGATCCAACATGTTTTTCAATGGATACAACAACTTGCACATAAATTTTTTGTTCCCATGACCCCCACTTGGAAAAAATTATAAGAGTAGTTGGAAGTGGTTTGGTAAGAGTTAACAATAAAAAAGCTTTGACCGTTAGAGATGAACATTCAAATGGGATAAGGTTATGCTTAATAAAAATAGCCAACTTATTTGCAAATTTTCCACTAGATTTGGATCATGGTATTCCAAAGGAAAATATGGGAATGAAACCCAAAAAATCCATGTAGGAGGAGAGTGTAGGTTCCGGTTTAAAATTTGGAATCCATGGAAGGGTAAAGAGACCATAACCCTTACAAAACCACTCCTTATTTTTCTACGCAAAATCCCTATGAGCTTTGGATTCAAATAATGCAATGAAGTATTTAGATTCCAAATTAATATAAACACCAGGCCAAGACTGATTAGCCCACTCTAAAATTTGTGAGATATAGAAAGGGGAGTCATAGAACTTACCAAGAAGAGCCTTGTCACAAAATGTTGAGATGTGTGGCAAGAGAAGCTACTTCAAAAGGCAGATAGTGAAATGATGAGCTAAGACATGAGAGTTTCAATTCCTGGGAGCCTGATCAGAATGAAGATTGCCCTCTGGCTCTACCTGCTTCTTCCTCCATACTTGTGTTGAATTTGGTTTGGAGGAGGCTCTCTCATGATCCTAACACCTCTGCATACCCTTGAATTTTGCATTCCAACTTGAATAAGCATCACCCCCATTCTGAAGTGAAATGTTATTAGATGCCTCGTTCTGAAGCATAATGTTATTAGGCGTATTGAAGAACTTACAGTTTGAAACAAAAGTGTTATTTGGCCAAGATACATCAGAATTACATCTCCAATAATCATCCATATTGGGGAAGCCAAACCCTTCATCGCTACTTAAACAAATAGAATTTGAAGATCCCTCGCATATATAAAAAATCGGTTGTTTACAAAAAATTCTGGGGGCATTGTCATACTTTCTCCTACCATTCATGTGTCTAAAAGGTCTTCCTCTATCGCGATTTCCTTGGCAAAACCCATTTCTCCCTCTACCACAATTTCCCTGGTTTAATCCATTTCCCCCTTTGCCATGATTTCCCTAGTAAGATCGGACAGTACCTTGATTCCCCCATTGGTTCTAAGGGAAACTCTACCATTGTTATCTAAATTTTCCTTGATCCTGCCCGTTTTGTAGGTTACTCTGTCGCTCTCACTCTTGTTCCATTCTATTGGCTCTCCTAGGATGATAATGTTAAGGAAATATAATAGTTGTATGGAAAGTAAATGGATAGATGAATATATGATATGATAGGATTTAATGACATTGAGATACCATAGGGAATGGATTTTCATTGTATGAGTTTATATAGAGAGTGTGTTAATGGTTAAATGGTATTTTTGCTTGCATAATATGATGCTATGGATATGTTCATGTAGATTTATGCATTAATGTAAATAGTTAATGGTGCATTGATGAATAATAGTAGTTATGTTACATTAAAGAATGTTAGTAATAACATAGAAGTAATAGTTTCCTTAAAAAATAAAATTATCTCTTTTTGTTAGTAGATTTTAGTTTATTTCTCTAGGGTATTTTGGTGGGTACTACAATTGGAAGATTGAGAAGCCCCCCACTAGGTAGGCCATCAATTTGTGCCTTAAGTGGGGGTGGGTCTATTTAGTTTTTCTTTGTTTTCCTATAGTTTTGTTTGTCTTTGGGTTTTGTGGTGTCCAATTTTGGGTCATTGGGCTTTATTCCTTTTTGGTAGCTTGTACTCGGGTTCTAAGTTCTCACTCCTTATGAGTCCTATATTTTTTCTCTCTTTATCGTATATGTAGTTGTTGTGTAATAAATGTTGGCATGATTGGCATAACTGATGATGATGTTGACATATCGGTTGAAGGACTGTTAGTGATGATATTTTGAAGGACTGCTAGTGATTATATAGTTGATATGATAAGGAGAATGATGGCATGGTCTTGTATGACAAGTATAGATTGAGATATTGGCTGATAACTTGGTGATCAATTATTTGTGTTGTCATTGATGGCAACTATGGCAATTGTTTATTCTTGATTACTTTGTTATCTAGGTTTATTGGTGTAATGTAACCGATAATGGATTAAGTTAGTGAGATGAACTATGCAGGTGACATAAAACATAGCAAATAGGACTTTAACCGGTAAACATGAAACAATGTTACACTTAAGAAATTGGTTCTAAAGATTGATGAGGACTTTGGTGTCACAGTTTGAAACATGCATTTATATCATTGTAATGAGTCTATGACCAGAACCGCATCATGTTTTGATAACCAAAAGTCATGTTTGTGATTTACTATTGTATTTTCAGTAGGGTTTTAGCAGGGTTTTAGAACCGGTAACAAGATCTTTTAACCAGTGATGCTTTATGGTTTGGTGGTGAATTTCATTATGTTCATAACTTGATGGTGACATGTCACAACCCATGTGATAAATTAAAATACTATTTTGGCATGATTAAGGATGAAATTTCTTGGGAAACAATGAAGAGAATAGTAGAATGTTTTAAGGGTTTGACTGCTTATTAGATTGATGTGCGGTGTCGTGTTACGATTATTCAATGGTTGTAATTATCTTGATATTTGTTGTAATGATCTGTATGATGATTTTTAATAATTTGTGATGATATATGATGTAAATTCATTTGAATCTTGATGTATCTAGGGTTTTGTAATTGACAAAGATGTAAAGTGTATTTAGGTCAGTTTTGATGAAATTTATTGTGTCGGTAATCTAAGAAAAGAGTGTGTAGCTGAACCAGAGGTGTGTGTTTGCAAGAGTGAACCATATTCGAGCTGAAGTGGATTTGAATAAAAAAGAAGGAAGTTATATTTCCAGATCATTTTTTCTGTTGTTCCCTAACAGTTGCAGTATGTTCAAAATCCCTTAACCGGATAGGTCCTAATAGGCCTTGCTCATGTAAATCCCTTAACTGGGTAGCTCAACAACTTGAGTTTTAATCCTCCTGCGAGGTTGCTTCAAATAGGGCAAAGTTCCTAACAGAGCTCATATTGTAATCTCTTGATTGGGTGACTCCTAATAGGGTCTTCTCCTAACCAGGCATCATTGTAAGCTCCTAACCAGGCTGGGCTCCTAACAGGGAACATTCTGAAAGAGTGCATTGTCTTGTGGGTACCAATTCCCACCGTGGTTTTTCCCATTTGGGTTTCCATGTGAAAATCCTGGTGTTCATATGGTGATTTTTTTATGTTTGTGCTAAGTTGATATATTTCTATTGCATGCATGATTTATGGAACACTTAAATCAGGAGTTTGATAAATCTGATTAGTAGAATTATTTCAATGGCTACCGATACTGGTTATGATCTATTTTGGTGAAGTATTGATCAGTTTGGTTTAAGATTTCAATTTGTTATTAATACTGATTCACGCCCCCTCTCAATATTAACCAGATCCTCTAAATAATAATTGGTATCAGAGCATTAGGTCCTCTATGTGCAAGAAGCTTAACAACTTGAGGAAAAGATCCGAAAGAAAATGATGAAAAATGAGGGTCCAAAATTTACTAAGGATAACTACACAATATGGAAAGACAAACTGAAGATTTATATCAAAGGTATGGGTTCTCAGTTTTGGAAACATATTACTACTAAATATGTACCTCCTACTGGTCCTCTAACTCCAGATCATCTTAAGGAGCAACAGGAAAACAATCAAGCACTGGAAGCCATTGTAAGTGCACTGTGTGATACTGAATACATTGATGTACATGGATTAGAAACTGCATTTGAAGTTTGGGAGAAATTAAAAATAATCTATGGTGGTGATAAACATGTTAAAAAATCTAAGGAAGAGATTCTTAGAGGTAAATTTGATGATATGAGAATGGTAGAAGGTGAAAATATAGCTCAGTATGGACAAAGGATAAAAGAGGTTGTTAGTTGTATTAAAAGTGTTGGATGAAAGATTGAAGATGACACTATTGTAAGTAAGCTGCTTAGAACTCTTTTACCTAGCTATGCAATCAAAGTTTCTTATATTCAAGAGTTAATGTTAGTGAGTAGTGATAAGGCTAGTGTTGATTCACTTATTGGTAAACTGACTACATTTGAATTGAATAGTTTTGATAATTGTGTTTCTAAGTCATCCAAATCAGCTTTTTAGGCATGTGTAATCGGTACACCTGTGAGAAAAGGAAAAGATGTATGTCACAATTATGATTGCAGATTAATTCATGGTGGTAGCAGGGCAGATGTGGATGATGAATACAACTTGATGGAGTTTGAAGCTCTTCTAGCTAAGAGACTTCCGAGAGGCACTAGTAAATATAAAGGTAAATTACCTCTTAAGTGTTTCTCTTGCAATAAGATTGGACATATAGCTATAAATTGTCCTAATAGTGATAGAAAGGAGAAGTTTAGGAAATATAAAGGAAAAGGGAACCAAAAATTGCTATGTTGCAGTTGATGAAGGAGTGACTGATGAGGAATCTGAAGATGATGACAATGAGGAGATTGTCTTTGTTGCTCTAAAAGAAGATTTGTCTGATGAAAAGGCTTTGGTATCTCAGTTTGACTCTAGTGATGAATGGATAATTGATAGTGGTTGTTCACACCACATGACCGGTGATAAAGGCAAATTTATATCTCTTGAAGAATTTGATCGTGGTGTGGTAAGATTTGGTAACAACTTGCCCTGTATGGTTAAAGGTAAAGGATCTATCTCTCTGAATGGTAAAAGTAATGCAAATGGTGTTTATTGGGTAGAAGGCTTAAAACATAACTTATTGAGTGTTGGAAAATTGAATGACAAAGGATATCACCTTGAATTTAAGAGTGGAGTGTGCAAGATCATGGGATGCAAAGGAGATTTAATTGCTACTAGAAAAAAAACTAGAGGTAATCTATTTCATCTGAATGCTAATGTGAATAATTGTTTGGTAGCTAGAATTGAGGATAGTTGGTTATGGCACAAAAGGTTTTGTCATGTGAACTTTGATAACTTGGTAAGGGTTAGAAAATCTAGTATGGTGAGAGGTATGCCACAACTTGTGAAACCAGATAATGTGTTATGTAAAGAATGTCAGATGGGTAAGATGACTTCCACATATTTTAAGAGAAAATCCTTTTCTTCTGAGAATATTCTTGATTTAGTGCATACTGACTTATGTGGTCCTATGAGGACTAGAAGCTTTTATGGTGATAATTATTTTATGATTTTTACTGATGATTTTTCAAGGATGATGTGGGTCACTTTTCTATAAGAAAACTGTGAAGCTTTCAGTCAATTTAAGGCCTTTAAAGACTTAGTAGAAAAGGAAACCAGGAGGAGTCTAAAATGTCTGAGATTCGACTGGGGTGATGAATTCACTTTTGATGAGTTTGTGAAGTATTGTGATGAGAAGGGAATAAAGAGGAAAATATCTGCACCTAGGAATCCACAACAAAATGGAATTTCTGAGAGAAGAAACAAGACTATTGTAAAAGTGACTAGGACTATGCTGATACAAGGAGATGTATCAAAGATGTTTTGGGGAGAAGCAGTTAGCACTACTATCTACACTTTTGTAGCATCCTAAAATTGCGACACTTGCAATTTTGACTGCATTTGGGTCTTCATGATGGCGGCGCAACACTAAACCTGAATGGAGACCCCGAAACTTGTTCATGACATCAAAAACTGCATTTTTCAGCACCCTGGCCTGATCCTTCCTTGCACCCTGCTGTCTCGGGAGGTGGGACCATGGCACCCAGTGCCCTGGTCCTTCAGGACTAGGGCACCCAGCACCCTGGTCCCCCAGGACCATGGCGCCCAGGGCCTTAGTCCCTGGCCCTATTTTGGGCCCGGTCTCTTATGGGGCTTCGGGTCTTTAAGTTTGCAAATTGGAAAATAATATTTCCTGGTCAGCCTAAGGTCGGGAAAATCAGTCTATCAGCCCTAATTGACAAGTATATAAACTACATTTCCTCTCCCATTTTGGTAGAGGAAAAAAGGCGGAAACGATATTCAAACATTCAAGCATTCAAGCATTCAAGCATTCCTTCAAGCAATTGATCATTCTAAGTCTCCATTCAAGGCTAAGTGTTGCATTCAAGACAAGGATTCAACCATTGAAGAGGAGATCACATACAACATACAACACACTACATACATTACACCTTCGCATGTAAGAATACAAACATTCTTACAACAAGGTATCAGTACTTGTTTACATTACGAACATTTACATTTACATCATTCTCATTTCTTGGTTAATTCCAAAACTGGGGTTTGACCTGGGTTTGACCTAAAGGAAAACCCCTCATCCCTAACCCCCCAATCGTCCTCTCTTTTCTGTGTGTAGGTTGCAGGTACGCGGCTGTAATTGAAGATCTGGAATCCTTGTGCAGAGATGAACAGATCCCCCTTCGTTTCGTGGATTTTTCGGAGGACCGTGTGCACGCCGGGCGCCATCGTCCTGTCAACTTTCGCTCAAATTTGCAGAACAGCACCGTCTCAACATTTTACTACTAATTCCAGGTCCGCAACTTCATCCCGTATCCCTATCTCTGTTTATAAGCGAATCTTTCCTACTTTACATGCATTCCTAGTTCAATCTTTCTATCTACATTCTTTACAAAAGAGGGTATCCTTGATGTCTTAACCCTTGAAACTCATTTAGAATCCAATCTTGCATTGCATGGGATTGGATCTTGTGGGTTTCAACCCCTCTTTTGAATGTAAAGTCTCCCCTAAGTGAAAACCATCAACCCTAGTGACTCTCCCTTCTCTCTCCTTGGAGTTGGGGAGGGGAGAACGACTAGGGTTCGATTTTTCCGCTTTAGATTTTGGTGAACCCGACGTGAACATCCTCATTCTGATTATTCATGGTTAGATCTGAAAATTTTGCTTCCTTAATTACATTTCCATGTTTGATCTTTTGCAAATTTTAGAGGCTAATTGCATAAAAACCCTAAAATTTTCTTTTTAGTAATTGAGCTTGTGAAATGTTTAATTGTTAATGCTTGTTTCAGATCTACCCTTCTATTGCAAATTGTCAATTCATATTTGTGCTTTAATTCTGAAAATTAAGTGGTTAAATGTCAAAACCCTAATTTTTAAGACCTTCTTGGTTCAACCTTTGACTGATAATTTCACTAATCAAAACACCTCCAAATCGGCTGTAACTTTGGATTCCGCAATAAAATCACAATATCTTTCATCCCTGAAAATTTGGAAAAAAGTTGCGAGGACTGTGTGCACCCCAAGCGCCATTGTCCCTGACATTTTTTCCGAAATTTCGGGAGCTAGATCTTACTGTATTTTTCTACTAAAATCCAGAATTTTGGCTGATTTTATCAATTTTAACACTTTCAAAATTAAAGTTGAAGTTGGTCTAGCGATTGCTTGGATTGAGGCTTCTAATCATTCAAAAATTGTTGAAATTGAAATTCATATCAAAATTGTGTTTCTTACAGTCCTAAATCTGAAAAGTATGTTAGCATTCATTCAAAATTTCAGTGCTTTATTCAAATTTTTGCAATTTGTGACTTTTGAAATTAAGTGTTTAATTGTAACAACCTTGATTTCCACTTTCAAATTCAAAATTTGCATGAAATCGAGTCAACTTTTAAATTTCAACACTTGCATTGCTTTCAGCATTCCCTCTAAAATCATAAAATTCAAAATTTCAGTTTCCCCCTCTTTTTCAAATTTCAAAATTTGCATTTTTCAACAATCTTGGTAGGGTTCAATTTTGAGATTGCAACTTTAATTTGGCTTATCTACAGATCGTAAAATCACTCAATTTTTGGAGCTTTATAATGGTAAGGGTGATCCTCTAACACATGTTAAGACCTTTCAAACAACCTGAAAAAATTGAGTGATTTTACGATCTGTAGATAAGCCAAATTAAAGTTGCAATCTCAAAATTGAACCCTACCAAGATTGTTGAAAAATGCAAATTTTGAAATTTGAAAAAGAGGGGGAAACTGAAATTTTGAATTTTATGATTTTAGAGGGAATGCTGAAAGCAATGCAAGTGTTGAAATTTAAAAGTTGACTCGATTTCATGCAAATTTTGAATTTGAAAGTGGAAATCAAGGTTGTTACAATTAAACACTTAATTTCAAAAGTCACAAATTGCAAAAATTTGAATAAAGCACTGAAATTTTGAATGAATGCTAACATACTTTTCAGATTTAGGACTGTAAGAAACACAATTTTGATATGAATTTCAATTTCAACAATTTTTGAATGATTAGAAGCCTCAATCCAAGCAATCGCTAGACCAACTTCAACTTTAATTTTGAAAGTGTTAAAATTGATAAAATCAGCCAAAATTCTGGATTTTAGTAGAAAAATACAGTAAGATCTAGCTCCCGAAATTTCGGAAAAAATGTCAGGGACAATGGCGCTTGGGGTGCACACAGTCCTCGCAACTTTTTTCCAAATTTTCAGGGATGAAAGATATTGTGATTTTATTGCGGAATCCAAAGTTACAGCCGATTTGGAGGTGTTTTGATTAGTGAAATTATCAGTCAAAGGTTGAACCAAGAAGGTCTTAAAAATTAGGGTTTTGACATTTAACCACTTAATTTTCAGAATTAAAGCACAAATATGAATTGACAATTTGCAATAGAAGGGTAGATCTGAAACAAGCATTAACAATTAAACATTTCACAAGCTCAATTACTAAAAAGAAAATTTTAGGGTTTTTATGCAATTAGCCTCTAAAATTTGCAAAAGATCAAACATGGAAATGTAATTAAGGAAGCAAAATTTTCAGATCTAACCATGAATAATCAGAATGAGGATGTTCACGTCGGGTTCACCAAAATCTAAAGCGGAAAAATCGAACCCTAGTCGTTCTCCCCTCCCCAACTCCAAGGAGAGAGAAGGGAGAGTCACTAGGGTTGATGGTTTTCACTTAGGGGAGACTTTACATTCAAAAGAGGGGTTGAAACCCACAAGATCCAATCCCATGCAATGCAAGATTGGATTCTAAATGAGTTTCAAGGGTTAAGACATCAAGGATACCCTCTTTTGTAAAGAATGTAGATAGAAAGATTGAACTAGGAATGCATGTAAAGTAGGAAAGATTCGCTTATAAACAGAGATAGGGATACGGGATGAAGTTGCGGACCTGGAATTAGTAGTAAAATGTTGAGACGGTGCTGTTCTGCAAATTTGAGCGAAAGTTGACAGGACGATGGCGCCCGGCGTGCACACGGTCCTCCGAAAAATCCACGAAACGAAGGGGGATCTGTTCATCTCTGCACAAGGATTCCAGATCTTCAATTACAGCCGCGTACCTGCAACCTACACACAGAAAAGAGAGGACGATTGGGGGGTTAGGGATGAGGGGTTTTCCTTTAGGTCAAACCCAGGTCAAACCCCAGTTTTGGAATTAACCAAGAAAAGAGAATGATGTAAATGTAAATGTTCGTAATGTAAACAAGTACTGATACCTTGTTGTAAGAATGTTTGTATTCTTACATGCGAAGGTGTAATGTATGTAGTGTGTTGTATGTTGTATGTGATCTCCTCTTCAATGGTTGAATCCTTGTCTTGAATGCAACACTTAGCCTTGAATGGAGACTTAGAATGATCAATTGCTTGAAGGAATGCTTGAATGCTTGAATGCTTGAATGTTTGAATATCGTTTCCGCCTTTTTTCCTCTACCAAAATGGGAGAGGAAATGTAGTTTATATACTTGTCAATTAGGGCTGATAGACTGATTTTCCCGACCTTAGGCTGACCAGGAAATATTATTTTCCAATTTGCAAACTTAAAGACCCGAAGCCCCATAAGAGACCGGGCCCAAAATAGGGCCAGGGACTAAGGCCCTGGGCGCCATGGTCCTGGGGGACCAGGGTGCTGGGTGCCCTAGTCCTGAAGGACCAGGGCACTGGGTGCCATGGTCCCACCTCCCGAGACAGCAGGGTGCAAGGAAGGATCAGGCCAGGGTGCTGAAAAATGCAGTTTTTGATGTCATGAACAAGTTTCGGGGTCTCCATTCAGGTTTAGTGTTGCGCCGCCATCATGAAGACCCAAATGCAGTCAAAATTGCAAGTGTCGCAATTTTAGGATGCTACAAAAGTGTAGATAGTAGTGCTAACTGCTTCTCCCCAAAACATCTTTGATACATCTCCTTGTATCAGCATAGTCCTAGTCACTTTTACAATAGTCTTGTTTCTTCTCTCAGAAATTCCATTTTGTTGTGGATTCCTAGGTGCAGATATTTTCCTCTTTATTCCCTTCTCATCACAATACTTCACAAACTCATCAAAAGTGAATTCATCACCCCAGTCGAATCTCAGACATTTTAGACTCCTCCTGGTTTCCTTTTCTACTAAGTCTTTAAAGGCCTTAAATTGACTGAAAGCTTCACAGTTTTCTTATAGAAAAGTGACCCACATCATCCTTGAAAAATCATCAGTAAAAATCATAAAATAATTATCACCATAAAAGCTTCTAGTCCTCATAGGACCACATAAGTCAGTATGCACTAAATCAAGAATATTCTCAGAAGAAAAGGATTTTCTCTTAAAATATGTGGAAGTCATCTTACCCATCTGACATTCTTTACATAACACATTATCTGGTTTCACAAGTTGTGGCATACCTCTCACCATACTAGATTTTCTAACCCTTACCAAGTTATCAAAGTTCACATGACAAAACCTTTTGTGCCATAACCAACTATCCTCAATTCTAGCTACCAAACAATTATTCACATTAGCATTCAGATGAAATAGATTACCTCTAGTTTTTTTTCTAGTAGCAATTAAATCTCCTTTGCATCCCATGATCTTGCACACTCCACTCTTAAATTCAAGGTGATATCCTTTGTCATTCAATTTTCCAACACTCAATAAGTTATGTTTTAAGCCTTCTACCCAATAAACACCATTTGCATTACTTTTACCATTCAGAGAGATAGATCCTTTACCTTTAACCATACAGGGCAAGTTGTTACCAAATCTTACCACACCACGATCAAATTCTTCAAGAGATATAAATTTGCCTTTATCACCGGTCATGTGGTGTGAACAACCACTATCAATTATCCATTCATCACTAGAGTCAAACTGAGATACCAAAGCCTTTTCATCAGACAAATCTTCTTTTAGAGCAACAAAGACAATCTCCTCATTGTCATCATCTTCAGATTCCTCATCAGTCACTCCTTCATCAACTGCAACATAGCAATTTTTGGTTCCCTTTTCCTTTATATTTCCTAAACTTCTCCTTTCTATCACTATTAGGACAATTTATAGCTATATGTCCAATCTTATTGCAAGAGAAACACTTAAGAGGTAATTTACCTTTATATTTACTAGTGCCTCTCGGAAGTCTCTTAGCTAGAAGAGCTTCAAACTCCATCAAGTTGTATTCATCATCCACATCTGCCCTGCTACCACCATGAATTAATCTGCAATCATAATTGTGACATACATCTTTTCCTTTTCTCACAGGTGTACCGATTACACATGCCTAAAAAGCTGATTTGGATGACTTAGAAACACAATTATCAAAACTATTCAATTCAAATGTAGTCAGTTTACCAATAAGTGAATCAACACTAGCCTTATCACTACTCACTAACATTAACTCTTGAATATAAGAAACTTTGATTGCATAGCTAGGTAAAAGAGTTCTAAGCAGCTTACTTACAATAGTGTCATCTTCAATCTTTCATCCAACACTTTTAATACAACTAACAACCTCTTTTATCCTTTGTCCATACTGAGCTATATTTTCACCTTCTACCATTCTCATATCATCAAATTTACCTCTAAGAATCTCTTCCTTAGATTTTTTAACATGTTTATCACCACCATAGATTATTTTTAATTTCTCCCAAACTTCAAATGCAGTTTCTAATCCATGTACATCAATGTATTCAGTATCACACAGTGCACTTACAATGGCTTCCAGTGCTTGATTGTTTTCCTGTTGCTCCTTAAGATGATCTGGAGTTAGAGGACCAGTAGGAGGTACATATTTAGTAGTAATATGTTTCCAAAACTGAGAACCCATACCTTTGATATAAATCTTCAGTTTGTCTTTCCATATTGTGTAGTTATCCTTAGTAAATTTTGGACCCTCATTTTTCATCATTTTCTTTCGGATCTTTTCCTCAAGTTGTTAAGCTTCTTGCACATAGAGGACCTAATGCTCTGATACCAATTATTATTTAGAGGATCTGGTTAATATTGAGAGGGGGCGTGAATCAGTATTAATAACAAATTGAAATCTTAAACCAAACTGATCAATACTTCACCAAAATAGATCATAACCAGTATCGGTAGCCATTGAAATAATTCTACTAATCAGATTTATCAAACTCCTGATTTAAGTGTTCCATAAATCATGCATGCAATAGAAATATATCAACTTAGCACAAACATAAAAAAATCACCATATGAACACCAGGATTTTCACATGGAAACCCAAATGGGAAAAACCACGGTGGGAATTGGTACCCACAAGACAATGCACTCTTTCAGAATGTTCCCTGTTAGGAGCCCAGCCTGGTTAGGAGCTTACAATGATGCCTGGTTAGGAGAAGACCCTATTAGGAGTCACCCAATCAAGAGATTACAATATGAGCTCTGTTAGGAACTTTGCCCTATTTGAAGCAACCTCGCAGGAGGATTAAAACTCAAGTTGTTGAGCTACCCAGTTAAGGGATTTACATGAGCAAGGCCTATTAGGACCTATCCGGTTAAGGGATTTTGAACATACTGCAACTGTTAGGGAACAACAGAAAAAATGATCTGGAAATATAACTTCCTTCTTTTTTATTCAAATCCACTTCAGCTCGAATATGGTTCACTCTTGCAAACACACACCTCTGGTTCAGCTACACACTCTTTTCTTAGATTACCGACACAATAAATTTCATCAAAACTGACCTAAATACACTTTACATCTTTGTCAATTACAAAACCCTAGATACATCAAGATTCAAATGAATTTACATCATATATCATCACAAATTATTAAAAATCATCATACAGATCATTACAACAAATATCAAGATAATTACAACCATTGAATAATCGTAACACGACACCGCACATCAATCTAATAAGCAGTCAAACCCTTAAAACATTCTACTATTCTCTTCATTGTTTCCCAAGAAATTTCATCCTTAATCATGCCAAAATAGTATTTTAATTTATCACATGGGTTGTGACATGTCACCATCAAGTTATGAACATAATGAAATTCACCACCAAACCATAAAGCATCACTGGTTAAAAGATCTTGTTACCGGTTCTAAAACCCTGCTAAAACCCTACTGAAAATACAATAGTAAATCACAAACATGACTTTTGGTTATCAAAACATGATGCGGTTCTGGTCATAGACTCATTACAATGATATAAATGCATGTTTCAAACTGTGACACCAAAGTCCTCATCAATCTTTAGAACCAATTTCTTAAGTGTAACATTGTTTCATGTTTACCGGTTAAAGTCCTATTTGCTATGTTTTATGTCACCTGCATAGTTCATCTCACTAACTTAATCCATTATCGGTTACATTACACCAATAAACCTAGATAACAAAGTAATCAAGAATAAACAATTGCCATAGTTGCCATCAATGACAACACAAATAATTGATCACCAAGTTATCAGCCAATATCTCAATCTATACTTGTCATACAAGACCATGCCATCATTCTCCTTATCATATCAACTATATAATCACTAGCAGTCCTTCAAAATATCATCACTAACAGTCCTTCAACCGATATGTCAACATCATCATCAGTTATGCCAATCATGCCAACATTTATTACACAACAACTACATATACGATAAAGAGAGAAAAAATATAGGACTCATAAGGAGTGAGAACTTAGAACCCGAGTACAAGCTACCAAAAAGGAATAAAGCCCAATGACCCAAAATTGGACACCACAAAACCCAAAGACAAACAAAACTATAGGAAAACAAAGAAAAACTAAATAGACCCACCCCCACTTAAGGCACAAATTGATGGCCTACCTAGTGGGGGGCTTCTCAATCTTCCAATTGTAGTACCCACCAAAATACCCTAGAGAAATAAACTAAAATCTACTAACAAAAAGAGATAATTTTATTTTTTAAGGAAACTATTACTTCTATGTTATTACTAACATTCTTTAATGTAACATAACTACTATTATTCATCAATGCACCATTAACTATTTACATTAATGCATAAATCTACATGAACATATCCATAGCATCATATTATGCAAGCAAAAATACCATTTAACCATTAACACACTCTCTATATAAACTCATACAATGAAAATCCATTCCCTATGGTATCTCAATGTCATTAAATCCTATCATATCATATATTCATCTATCCATTTACTTTCCATACAACTATTATATTTCCTTAACATTATCATCCTAGGAGAGCCAATAGAATGGAACAAGAGTGAGAGCGACAGAGTAACCTACAAAACGGGCAGGATCAAGGAAAATTTAGATAACAATGGTAGAGTTTCCCTTAGAACCAATGGGGGAATCAAGGTACTGTCCGATCTTACTAGGGAAATCATGGCAAAGGGGGAAATGGATTAAACCAGGGAAATTGTGGTAGAGGGGAAGAAATGGGTTTTGCCAAGGAAATCGCGATAGAGGAAGACCTTTTAGACACATGAATGGTAGGAGAAAGTATGACAATGCCCCCAGAATTTTTTGTAAACAACCGATTTTTTATATATGCGAGGGATCTTCAAATTCTATTTGTTTAAGTAGCGATGAAGGGTTTGGCTTCCCCAATATGGATGATTATTGGAGATGTAATTCTGATGTATCTTGGCCAAATAACACTTTTGTTTTCAAACTGTAAGTTCTTCAATACGCCTAATAACATTATGCTTCAGAACGAGGCATCTAATAACATTTCACTTCAGAATGGGGGTGATGCTTATTCAAGTTGGAATGCAGAATTCAAGGGTATGCAGAGGTGTTAGGATCATGAGAGAGCCTCCTCCAAACCAAATTCAACACAAGTATGGAGGAAGAAGCAGGTAGAGCCAGAGGGGCAATCTTCATTCTGATCAGGCTCCAGGAATTGAAACTCTCATGTCTTAGCTCATCATTTCACTATCTGCCTTTTGAAGTAGCTTCTCTTGCCACACATCTCAACATTTTGTGGACAAGGCTCTTCTTGGTAAGTTCTATGACTCCCCTTTCTATATCTCACAAAATTTTAGAGTGGGCTAATCAGTCTTGGCCTGGTGTTTATATTAATTTGGAATCTAAATACTTCATTGCATTATTTGAATCCAAAGCTCATAGGGATTTTGCGTTAGAAAAATAAGGGAGTGGTTTTGTAAGGGTTTATGGTCTCTTTACCCTTCCATGGATTCAAATTTTAAACCGGAACCTACACTCTCCTCCTACATGGATTTTTTGGGTTTCATTCCCATATTTTCCTTTGGAATACCATGATCCAAATCTAGTGGAAAATTTGCAAAATAAGTTGGCTATTTTTATTAAGCATAACCTTATCCCATTTGAATGTTCATCTCTAACGGTCAAAGCTTTTTTATTGTTAACTCTTACCAAACCACTTCCAACTACTCTTATAATTTTTTCCAAGTGGGGGTCATGGGAACAAAAAATTTATGTGCAAGTTGTTGTATCCATTGAAAAACATGTTGGATCTTTGGGTCACTATACCGATCAATGCCAAGTTCCTGGTATTTCAATTCCACACATATGTTGATATCATGCTTCAGATCCTTCTCAGTGTGTATTTAGAAGGAACTTGTAGGATGTTCCTATTCGCCCTCTGGATGTGCTTATACCCCTTCTATGCTATTGATTGTTCAATCTATGCCTAAAGGCAATCATCTTCAAAATTTTTGTCTGGATCTAGTCAAAATGTGAGATTTCTTATTTTCTCTTTGTCAAGCCTTGACTGGTCAGTATGGGAAATAATCAACTCATAATTTTATTCTTAATGCACTATCCAATCAACCCTTGGTTATCAGAACACATCTTGCTTTGTTGTTGGGCTCGGAGGCCCCTCATTCTCTATTGTTGATAAGTTGCATTTTTCTGCTCCCAAGGAGTTTCAAGCCCACACTTCCATTGACAACAACCTTGTACAAACAACCTTCCCAAGAATAAGGATAAGTTGGTTCATAATCTAATGTTTCAAAATCAGCCTCTTTACTATTTTCCTTCTCAAATGAGGAAAATATCGCCACAAGAAGCAAAAGTTATGGCTAATAACATTTTAGTATTTGTGGCATTGGAGATGGTTGCTGAAATTGTTATGGAGGAAGGTGTAATGCCCATTGGGGGAAATATACAACCAAGGGATCAACTTTGTGAGCATGTGGAAACTTCTATAGATATACATCAAATTCAGGAACATCGGACTAAGGCTATGGGGGGGAAAGCAAGAATGTCGATATTGTATCCCTAGAATTGTTGGAGTCAGATGAGAAAGTGTTTAGAAAAGTAAACTTTGACATTAAACTTAATGATGATCTTGATGCTGAGAATTATGATGATACTATCTTACAAACTTTAGTCCTAGATAGTGCTCTTGTCAAAATTCAAGATGAGGAGGAAGACTTGACTCTTACCAAAGAACAACATGAGATGGGGGGTTTTGATTTTTCCCAAAAGTTATCAATAGCACAAACTCCACTCTCATCCCAGCTAGAGAAGAAAACTCTGAAAACTAGAGGTAGAAAATCAAAAACCACCAAGGCAAAAGAGCAGATTGAGGCTAGAGTTTAATCCACTTTGGATGAAAAAAATTTCATCAATTAGAAGAATATTATGAGGACTAAGTGTTCTCCTCGTTAGCAATGAAGATCCT
>NW_026729899.1:10000-25000 GCF_030272615.1 Cryptomeria japonica | reverse complement strand
GCGGTGCGTCCGACACACAGAAATTTCCAAGGCGGCCAAGGAGCCTCCCCGCATAGCAATCGGGGTGTGAGGTTACGGATGCAGCATTGATAGCAATCGAGGTGTGAGGCGAAGGATGCAGAAGTGAGAGCCGAGGGATGTAGCAGAGATAGCAATCGGGGTGTGTGATGCAGAAGAGATAGCAATCGAGGTGTGCGGTGGGAAGGGCCCAGCAGCCAGAATGCATGAAGCGACGGATGAAGCAGTGATGACAACCGGGCTGTGAGGAGAGGAGGGATGCAGCCAAGAAAGCAATCAGGGCTCGAGGCAAGGGATGCATCAAGGATAGCAATCATGTTGTGAGGCGAGATTCCAAAGGCTAAACGTGAGAGGCTGCAGGGTCGACTCAGAGAGGTCTATGCATGTGAGAGGCTGAAAGCAAGGTCGACTCGGAGCGGTCTATGCATCGGGCGCGCTTGGGGCGACTACCAGTGCCAACCCCTTATCCCGCGACGCGTCCGACAAAGAGAACGTTCCAAGGCGGCAGAGGAGGTTACCAGCCGAAGGATGCAGTAGCAATAACAGGTATAGTTCCGCGGCGGCCGAGAAGACTCACCGCATAGGAATCGGGATGCGAGGCGAGGGATGCGGCGGGAAGGCCCCGACGGCTAAACGGAAGAGGCTGCAGGGCCGCCTCGGAATGGTCCAAGCATCGGATGCGATTGGGACGACTACCAGTGCCAACCCCTTATCCCGCGATGCGTCCGATACACAGATAGTTCCAAGGCGGCCGAGGAGCCTCACCGCATATCAATCGGGGTGCGAGGCGAGGGATGGGGCGGGAAGGCCCCAACGGCTAGACGGAAGAGGCTTCAGGGCCACCTCGGAATGGTCCAAGCATCGGACGCGCTTGGGGCGACTGCCAGTGCCAACCCCTTATCCCGCGATGCGTCCGATACACAGATGGTTCCAAGGCGGCCGAGGAGCCTCACCGCATAGCAATCGGGGGTGCGAGGCGAGGGATGGGGCGGGAAGGCCCCAACGGCTAGACGGAAGAGGCTTCAGGGCCGCCTAGGAATGGTCCAAGCATCGGACACGCTTGGGGCGACTACCAGTGACAGCCCCCTATCCCGCGATGCGTCCGATACGAAGATGGTTCCAAGGCGGCCGAGGAGCCTCACCGCATAGCAATCGGGGTGCGAGGTGGGGGATGCGGCGAGATGGCCCCAACGGCTAGACGGAAGAGGCCACAGGGCCGCGTCGGAATAGTCCAAGCATCGGACGCGCTTGGGGCGACTACCAGTGACAACCCCTTATCCCGCGATGCGTCCGATACGAAGATAGTTCCAAGGCGGCCGAGGAGCCTCACCGCATAGCAATCGGGGTGCGAGGTGGGGGATGCGGCGAGATGGCCCCAACGGCTAGACGGAAGAGGCTGCAGGGCCGCCTCGGAATAGTCCAAGCATCGGACGCGCTTGGGGCCACTACCAGTGACAACCCCTTATCCCGCAATGCGTCCGATACGAAGATAGTTCCAAGGCGGCCGAAGAGCCTCACCGCATAGCAATCGGGGTGCGAGGTGGGGGATGCGGCGAGATGGCCCCAACGGCTAGACGGAAGAGGCCACAGGGCCGCCTCGGAATAGTCCAAGCATCGGACGCGCTTGGGGCGACTACCAGTGACAACCCCTTATCCCGCGATGCGTCCGATACGAAGATAGTTCCCAGGCGGCCGAGGAGCCTCACCGCATAGCAATCGGGGTGCGAGGCGAGGGATGCGGCGAGATGGCCCCAAAGGCTAGACGGAAGAGGCTGCAGGGCTGCCTCGGAATAGTCCAAGCATCGGACACGCTTGGGGCGACTACCACTGCCAACCCCTTATCCCGCGATGCGTTCGATACACAGATAGTTCCGAGGCGGCCGAGGAGGTGGGGGATGCAGCGAGATGGCCCCAACGGCTAGACGGAAGAGGCTGCAGGGCCGCCTCGGAATAGTCCAAGCATCGGACGCGCTTGGGGCGACTACCAGTGACAACCCCTTATCCCGCGATGCGTCCGATACACAGATAGTTCCGAGGCGGCCAAGGAGCCTCACCGCATAGCAATCGTGGTGCGAGGTGGGGGATGCGGCGAGATGGCCCCAACGGCTAGACGGAAGAGGCTGCAGGGCCGCCTCGGAATGGTCCAAGCATCGGATGCGCTTGGGGCGACTACCACTGCCAACCCCTTATCCCGCGATGCGTCCGATACACAGATAGTTCCAAGGCGGCCGAGGAGCCTCACAGCATAGCAATCAGGGTGCGAGGCGAGGGATGCGGCGAGAAAGCCCCAACGGCTAGAGGGAAGAGGCTTCAGGTCCGCCTCGGAATGGTCCAAGCATCGGACGCGCTTGGGGCGACTACCAGTGACAACCCCTTATCCCGCGACGCGTCCGATACACAGATAGTTCCAAGGCGGCCGAGGAGCCTCACCGCATAGCAATCGGGGTGCGAGGCGAGGGATGCGGCGAGAAGGACCCAACGGCTACACGGAAGAGGCTTCGGGGCCGCCTCGGAATGGTCCAAGCATCGGACGCGCTTGGGGCGACTACCAGTGACAACCCCTTATCCCGCGACGCGTCTGATACACAGATAGTTCCAAGGCGGCCGAGGAGCCTCACCGCATAGCAATCGGGGTGCGAGGCGAGGGATGCGGCGAGAAGGACCCAACGGCTACACGGAAGAGGCTTCGGGGCCGCCTCGGAATGGTCCAAGCATCGGACGCGCTTGGGGCGACTACCAGTGACAACCCCTTATCCCGCGACGCGTCCGATACACAGATAGTTCCAAGGCGGCCGAGGAGCCTCACCGCATAGCAATCGGGGTGCGAGGCGAGGGATGCGGCGAGAAGGACCCAACGGCTAGACGGAAGAGGCTTCGGGTCCGCCTCGGAATGGTCCAAGCATCGGACGCGCTTGGGGCGACTACCAGTGACAACCCCTTATCCCGCGACGCGTCCGATACACAGATAGTTCCAAGGCGGCCGAGGAGCCTCACCGCATAGCAATCGGGGTGCGAGGCGAGGGATGCGGCGAGAAGGACCCAACGGCTAGACGGAAGAGGCTTCGGGTCCGCCTCGGAATGGTCCAAGCATCGGACGCGCTTGGGGCGACTACCAGTGACAACCCCTTATCCCGCGACGCGTCCGATACACAGATAGTTCCAAGGCGGCCGAGGAGCCTCACCGCATAGCAATCGGGGTGCGAGGCGAGGGATGCGGCGAGAAGGACCCAACGGCTAGACGGAAGAGGCTTCGGGTCCGCCTCGGAATGGTCCAAGCATCGGACGCGCTTGGGGCGACTACCAGTGACAACCCCTTATCCCGCGACGCGTCCGATACACAGATAGTTCCGAGGCGGCCGAGGAGCCTCACCGCATAGCAATCGGGGTGCGAGGCGAAGGATGCGGCGAGAAGGACCCAACGGCTAGACGGAAGAGGCTTCGGGTCCGCCTCGGAATGGTCTAAGCATCGGACGCGCTTGGGGCGACTACCAGTGACAACCCCTTATCCCGCGACGCGTCCGATACACAGATAGTTCCAAGGCGGCCGAGGAGCCTCACCGCATAGCAATCGGGGTGCGAGGCGAGGGATGCGGCGAGAAGGACCCAACGGCTAGACGGAAGAGGCTTCAGGGCCGCCTCGGAATGGTCCAAGCATCGAACGCGCTTGGGGCGACTACCAGTGACAACCCCTTATCCCGCGACGCGTCCGATACACAGATAGTTCCGAGGCGGCCGAGGAGCCTCACCGCATAGCAATCGGGGTGCGAGGCGAGGGATGCGGCGAGAAGGACCCAACGGCTAGACGGAAGAGGCTTCAGGGCCGCCTCGGAATGGTCCAAGCATCGGACGCGCTTGGGGCGACTACCAGTGACAACCCCTTATCCCGCGACGCGTCCGATACACAGATAGTTCCGAGGCGGCCGAGGAGCCTCACCGCATAGCAATCGGGGTGCGAGGCGAGGGATGCGGCGAGAAGGACCCAACGGCTAGACGGAAGAGGCTTCAGGGCCGCCTCGGAATGGTCCAAGCATCGGACGCGCTTGGGGCGACTACCAATGACAACCCCTTATCCCGCGACGCGTCCGATACACAGATAGTTCCGAGGCGGCCGAGGAGCCTCACCGCATAGCAATCGGGGTGCGAGGCGAGGGATGCGGCGAGAAGGACCCAACGGCTAGACGGAAGAGGCTTCAGGGCCGCCTCGGAATGGTCCAAGCATCGGACGCGCTTGGGGCGACTACCAGTGACAACCCCTTATCCCGCGACGCGTCCGATACACAGATAGTTCCGAGGCGGCCGAGGAGCCTCACCGCATAGCAATCGGGGTGCGAGGCGAGGGATGCGGCGAGAAGGACCCAACGGCTAGACGGAAGAGGCTTCAGGGCCGCCTCGGAATGGTCCAAGCATCGGACGCGCTTGGGGCGACTACCGTTGCCAACCCCTTATCCCGCGATGCGTCTGATACACAGATAGTTCCGAGGCGGCCGAGGAGCCTCACCGCATAGCAATCGGGTTGCGAGGCAGATTATTGGGAAGGGAACCCCCTGGGATGCGGCTCAAGCAGTGCCCAAAGGGACTGGAATGCGGAATCACATCGAGAGACCCAAATGCTATACGAGGGCTCAAATCGAATTATCGATTTGGCCACGACATGGACGCATCGGAACGACTACCTTTGCCGAACCACTCGCAATTGCATCCATACCGAAACCAATAGACATTTCCGTTAGAGCCCTCGCATAGCATTCGGGAATCTCGCATGCCCCTCTAAATCGACCAATGCTGGCGCTCAATGAAAATCCGAGCGCTACCACCGTTCGAGCGCCAGCATTGGTCGAGTTAGAGGGGCACGGGGGAGAATGCTCCAGTCAACACCTCCCCTATATAAGTTATTTGTCCGATTCTCGCACAACCGTAGTCTGCCTCGTCGAATCAAACAACGGTCCCAGATTCCGACTTCCGTTCCGTAGAGACCCAAAAGCTAGATGGAGGCTCGCAAGAAAGAGAGTCGGCGCATAGCAATCGGGTTTCTCGAACGTTTAGGGACCGAGCTCACTTGCAGATAGGGCAAAATCCGCCAAGCAACCCAAAAGCTAGACGGGGGCTCGAATCGAATCGCCTAGGCGGCCACAACAACGACGTGTTGGATCGACTACCAGTGCCAAACCATTCAGCAAGACTAGTCTGTGTCGAGGCCGGATAGAGATTCTCAGAGAGCGCCCGCATAGCATTTAGGAGACCTGCCGCGTCCCTCACACTCGACAAATGGTGGTGCACGTTTATAAATCCGAGCGATCCCAACCCTTTCAAGCACCAACATCGGTCGAGATAGAGGGGCACGGAGGGGGCTGCGTGAGACAACACAGTCCCCTATATAAGTTATTTGTCCGATTCTCACACATCCGAAGAATGGTCATCAAATCGGACAACAGCCCAAACTTCCGACTTCCGTCCCAGAAAGCCCAAGAGCTATCTAAAACGTTCATGGCCGGAACTCGATCGCGGCTATACCAGTCCGCCAAGCAACCCAAAAGCTAGACTGGAGCTCTAGTCGAATCACCTCTGTGGCCATTGCAAGGACGTGTTGGAGCGACTACCATTGCCGAACCATTCCGCAGGTCGAGTCCATACCAAGGCCGCATAGAGATTCACGATGAGCTCCTGCATAGCAATCAGGAGACTTGCCGTGTCCATCACAATCGATAAATCCTGGTGCAAGATTTTTGCATCCGAGCGCTCCAACCAGTCGAGCACCAGCATCAATCGACATAAACGGGCACGGGGGGAGGATGCTCGAGAACACTACCTCCCCTATATAAGTTATTTGTCCGATTCTCAAGCAGCCGAAGTCTGGTCATCGAATCGGGTCAAAGACCACAACTTCCGACTTTACCCACAATGCAAGTCATCGAATCGAACATCGGCCCCCGAGTCGGACTCCATGCGTATGTCAGGTCATCGGACCCAAATTCCGCCTTCCTGCGCATGGCGGGCCATCAATATCAACTCGGTCATCGGACCCAAACTCCGCCTTTTTGCGTATGGCACGCCTTCAAATCGGTCATCGGACCCAAATTCCGCCTTCCTGTGCATGGCGGGCCATCAACATCAACTCGGTCATCGGACCCAAATTCCGCCTTTCTGCGCATGGCACGCCATCAACTCGGTCATCGGACCCAAATTCCGCCTTCCTGCGCATGGCAGGTCATCGGACACAAATTCAGACCTCGCCAATATGCCTACGTATCGAATCGGTCATCGGACCCAACTTCCGACTTCATCCATACTGTAGGGTCTTTGAGGTTGGCGCGGTGCGCTCAACCCAGGGAGTCGACCCATCGAAGCATACACCTCCCCTATATAAGCTATTTGTCCGATTCCCACACCTGTGTAGTTTGCAC
This sequence comes from Cryptomeria japonica, assembly GCF_030272615.1. NCBI lineage: Eukaryota > Viridiplantae > Streptophyta > Pinopsida > Cupressales > Cupressaceae > Cryptomeria > Cryptomeria japonica. Next base: position 18,581 of record NW_026729899.1, on the reverse strand, counting down.
CTCTGACCAGGACATCGACCCCAACTTCCGAACTCGACTGCAACGACGGCACCAGCGCCTTGGTGCGCACCTTGCGACGCACAGTCCCAACATTCGCCTTCCTGCACATGGCAGGTCATCGGACCCAAATTCCGACCTCGCGAGTATGCCTACATATCGAATCGGTCATCGGACCCAACTTCCGACTTCATCCATACCGTAGGGTCTTTGAGGTTGGCGCGGTGCGCTCAACCCGGGGAGTCGACCCAACGAAGCATACACCTCCCCTATATAAGCTATTTGTCCGATTCCCACACCTGTGTAGTTTGCACCTCCGATCAAGACATCGACCCCAACTTCCGAACTCGCCTCCAACGACCGAACCAGCGCCTTGGTGCGCACCTTGCAACGCACAGTGCCAACATTCGCCTTCCTGCACGTGGCAGGTCATCGGACCCAAATTCCGACCTCGCGAGTATGCCTACATATCGAATCGGTCATCGGACCCAACTTCCGACTTCATCCATACCGTAGGGTCTTTGAGGTTGGCGCGGTGCGCTCAACCCGGGGAGTCGACCCAACGAAGCATACACCTCCCCTATATAAGCTATTTGTCCGATTCCCACACCTGTGTAGCTTGCACCTCCGATCAGGACATCGACCCCAACTTCCGAACTCGACTAAAAAGACCGCACCAGCGCCTTGGTGTGCACCTTGCAACGCACAGTGTCAACATTCGCCTTCCTGCACATGGCAGGTCATCGGACCCAAATTCCGACCTCATGAGCATACCTACTAATCGAATTGGTCATCGGACCCAACTTCCGACTTCATCCATACCGTAGGGTCTTTGAGGTTGGCGCGGTGCGCTCAACCTGGGGAGTCGACCCATCGAAGCATACACCTCCCCTATATAAGCTATTTGTCCGATTCCGACACCTGTGTAGTTTGCACCTCCGCTCAGGACATCGACCCCAACTTCCGAACTCGCCTGCAACGACCGAACCAGCGCCTTGGTGCGCACCAAAAGTGCGCACTTTTGGAGGGCACTTTTGTGCGCTCCAAAGGTGCGCACTTTTGGAGGGCACTTTTCTGCGCTCCAAAGGTGCGCACTTTTGGAGGGCACTTTTTGGAGGGCACTTTTCTGCGCTCCAAAGGTGCGCACTTTTGGAGGGCACTTTTTGGAGGGCACTTTTCTGCGCTCCAAAGGTGCGCACTTTTGGAGGGCACTTTTTGGAGGGCACTTTTCTGCGCTCCAAAGGTGCGCACTTTTGGAGGGCACTTTTTGGAGGGCACTTTTCTGCGCTCCAAAGGTGCGCACTTTTGGAGGGCACTTTTTGGAGGGCACTTTTCTGCGCTCCAAAGGTGCGCACTTTTGGAGGGCACTTTTCTGCGCTCCAAAGGTGCGCACTTTTGGAGGGCACTTTTTGGAGGGCACTTTTCTGCGCTCCAAAGGTGCGCACTTTTGGAGGGCACTTTTTGGAGGGCACTTTTCTGCGCTCCAAAGGTGCGCACTTTTGGAGGGCACTTTTTGGAGGGCACTTTTCTGCGCTCCAAAGGTGCGCACTTTTGGAGGGCACTTTTGTGCACTCCAAAGGTGCGCACTTTTGGAGGGCACTTTTCCTGTGCTCCAAAGGTGCACACCTAGGTGAGCACCTTCGACCACACCTTGTAGCACACCAAACTCTGACTTTCGACTTCATCCGCAATGCAGGGTCTTTGAGGTTGGCGCAATGCGCACAACCAGGGGAGTCGACCCATCAAACCCAACACCTCCCCTATATAAGCTATTTGTCTGATTCTCATACATGCGTAGCCTGCAGGAGCAATTAGGACATCGACCCCAACTTTCGGCTTCTAAACGAAAACAAGGTCTTTGAGGTTGGTGTAATGCGAACAACTAGGGGAGTCAACCCATCAAACCCAACACCTCCCCTATATAAGCTATTTGTCTGATTCTCATACATGTGTAGTCTACAGGAGCAATTAGGACATCGACCCCAACTTTTGACTTCTTAACGAAAACAAGGTCTTTGAGGTTGACGTAATGCGCACAACCAGGGGAGTCGACCCATCAAACCCAACACCTCCCCTATATAAGCTATTTGTCCGATTCTCATACATGTGTAGCCTGCAGGAGCCATTAGGACATTGACCCCAACTTTTGACTTCTTAACGAAAACAAGGTCTTTGAGGTTGGCGTAATGCGCACAACCAAGGGAGTTGACCCATCAAACCCAACACCTCCCCTATATAAGCTATTTGTCTGATTCTCATACATGTGTAGCCTGCAACAACGATTAGGACATCCACCCCAACTTCTGAATTCGTCTGCGTTGACCGCACCAAAGGTGCACGCCTTGGTGCTCACCAAAATCCGACTTCCGACTTCTTCTGCTATGCGGGGTCTTTGAGGTTGGCGCAGTGCGCACAACCAGGGGAGTCAACCCACCGAATGCAACACCTCCCCTATATAAGCTATTTGTCTGATTCTCATACATGCGTAGACTGCAGCAATGATTAGGACATCCACCCCAACTTTTGACTTCTTAAACAAGACAGGGTCTTTGAAGTTGGTGCAGTGCACACAACCAGGGGAGTCGACCCATCAAACGCAACACCTCCCCTATATAAAGCTATTTGTCCGATTCTCATACGTGTAGTCTGCAGCAGCGATTAGGACATCGACCCCAACTTCCGAATTCGTTTGCATTGACCGCACCAAAGGTGCACGCCTTGGTGTGCACCCTGGAGTGCACTTTGGTGCTCACCTCGGTGCACACTTTGGTGTGCACCTCGGTGTGCACCAAAGGTGCGCACCTTGGAGCGCACCAAAGGTGTACACTTTGGAGCGCACCACATAGGGTCTTTGAGAGGTTGGCGCAGTGCGCACACCAAGGTGGGTGTTGAGGTGCGTGCCGAGGTGGGTGGGTGCTAGGGTGCGCTCCATGGTGGGTGCCAGGGTGGGTGCGTGCTAGGGTGGATTCCAAAGAGGGTCATAGGGTGGGTGCCAAGGTGGGTTGGTGATATAGTGGGTTCAAAGGTGGGTACTAGGGTGGGTTCCAAGGTGGGTCACAAGTTGGGTGCCAGGATGCGTGGGTGTTAGGTTGGGTGCCAAGGTGGGCTCCTGCGTGGGTGGGTGCTAGGGTGGGTTTCAAGGTGGACGCGAGGGCGGGTGCCAAGGTGGGTAACAAGTTGGGTGTTAGGATGGGTGAGTGCTAGAGTGGGTGCCAAGGTGGGTGGGTGCTAAGGTGGATGCCAAGGTGGTTCACAGGGTGGGTGGGTTCTAGGGTGAGTTCCAAGGTGGGTCACAGGTTCAGTGCTAGGGTGGGTGTCAAGGCGGGTGTCGAGGTGCCTGGGTGCTAGGGTGTGGATGCCAATGTGGGTCATAGGGTGGGTACTAGGGTGGGCTGCAATGTGGGTGCCAAGGTGGGTAACATGCTCGGTGGGTTCTAAATTGGGTGCCAGGGTGGGTGTGCACCCACCTTGCCCGAGGTGGGTGCCAAGGTGCCAGTGTGGGTGGGTGCTAAGGTGGATGCCAAGGTGGGTGAGAAGGTGGGTGATAGGTTGAGTGGTAGGATGGGTGGGTGCCAAGATGGGTCACAGGGTGGGTGCAAGGGTGGGTAGGTGCTAGGGTTGGTGTCAGGGTGGGTGGGTGCTAGGTTGGGTTCCAAGGTGGGTGCGAGGGTGAGTGTCAAGGTGGGTCACAGGTTAGGTGCTAGGATGGGTGAGTGCTAGGGTGCAAAGGTGCCAGGGTGGGTGCTAGGATGGGTCGATGCTAGGGTGAGTGGCAAGGTGGGTCCACAAGTGTCAAGGTGGGTGCCGAGGTGGGTGCCAAGTCGGCGACTGCTATGGTGGATGCCAAGGTGGGTCACGAGGTGGGTGCCAAGTTGCTAGGTTGGGTTCCAAGGTGGGTGCCAACGTGGGTGCTAGGGTGCGTGGGTTAAAGGGTGTGTCACAACGTGGGTGCCAGGATGGGTGCGCACCCACACTGGCCAAGACGGGTGCGGGTGCAAGGTTGGGTTCCAAGCCCGGTCACAGGCTGGGTGCTAGGATGGGTGGGTGCCAAGGTGGGCACCAGGGTGGGTGCACCCACCCTGGCCAAGGTGGGTCACGGGGTGGGTCCTAGGGTGGGTAACGGGGTGGGTACTAAGGTGCGTGCCAAGGTGGGTCATAGGGTGGGTGCCAAGGTGGGCACCAGGGTGGGTGTGCACCAACCCTAGCCAGGGTAGGTCACGGGGTGGTTGTCGGGGTGGGCGTCAAGGAGCCAAGGTGGGTGGCAAGTAGCCAAGTTGCGTGCCAAGGTGGGTGTCGGGGTGGGTGCCAAGGATCCAAGGTGGGTGCCAAGGAACCAAGGTGGGTGTCTGGGTGGGTGCCGAGGTGGGAGCCAGGGTGGGTCCCAAGGTGAGTGCAAAGGTGGGTGCCAGGGTCAAGGTGAGTGCCAATGTGGGTTCCAAGGTGCCAGGGTCAGGGTGAGTGCCAATGTGGGTTCAAAGGTGCTAAGTTGGGTGCGAGGTTGGGTGCGAGGGTGGGTGGGTGCCAAGGTGTGCTAGGTGGAAGCCCGGGTGGGTCGGCATCCCATGGGTGTCGAGTTGGGTGCCTGATGGGTGCTTCTTGTCAAGTTTTAGTCGTCGGGACTCATTTCGAGCCTTAGAGGTCGTTTCTTGTCCGGTTGCCCTGTCTTCGACCTGGGAACCCAATTTTGGTCCTCGGGTCCCATTTTTTTTTGTCTCGCATCCCACTTTTGGCCTGTGGCCTTTTCGGGGTCGATTCTCGTTTTGGGCATCAGAGCATGTTTCTTCTCCTAAAACCCAATATTTGTTTATTAAGTCTCGGAACACATTTTTGTTCTCGTGGACCCATCATGGGTCTTGGAACGCATTTGTGGTCCTTGGGTCCCATTTTGCATCCCGAAACTTGTGTTTTGGTGCTTGATCCCTATTTTGGGTGCCCACCTTGCACCAAGTGCGCACCCGGGGCAAACCGAGCGCCTTGGTGCACCGGGGCAAGATCGAGCGTGCACCCGAGGCGCCCCGAACATGCACCAAGGTGCACTCGGCCCACATGTGAGCGCAGGTCGTTGCGCCCGAGGTGGTGTGTGGGCACCGCGTTGCAGACGGGACACTGCACGCACACGACGCCCCCTCCAGGTGCACGCACGTAGGCCGGGCCGGGTGCACACCCGACGCCCTAGCAAGGTGCGCGCACCCGGGCAGGGCTCACACTTGGCGAACGGGGCGCACTTCGCGAGGGAGGGTGTGCACCTCGACGGGGGTGGGTGGCCGGGGTGGATTCGCACGTGGGTCGCGGTTTGCTAAGTACACACTGCGACAAGCTCATAACGGGTGCGATCATACCAGCGTTAGTGCACCGGATCCCATCAGAACTCCGCAGTTAAGCGCGCTTGGGCCGGAGTAGTACTGGGATGGGTGACCTCCCGGGAAGTCCCGGTGTTGCACCCTTTTTTAGTTTTTCGCCGGGCGTCGCAATGCTATTTGAATAAACCTTTTGCCCGTTTGCGTTCTCGTCGGGGCCGGGCCGGGCCGGGGTGCGCTGCCCGCACTACCGCGCGCGCGGGGGCGACACCGAGCGCGCACCCGAGGCGCCCCGAGCACACAGGCCACGGTGCAACCCGGGCGTTGTGCGCGCACCCCGGTGCGCCCGAGGTGCTGCGCGCGCACCCAGGTGAAATCGGTGTGCACCTCGGCCAGTGCGCGCTCGGTCGAGTCGCGCACGTTGGCCAAGGTGCACGGTGATGTTTCTTACTCTAAGGTTCCGCACCAGACGCCCGGGACAGGTGAGCGAAGCTGGGCGGGGCCGGGTGCGCGGCCGGGGCAGGTGCACGCAGCTGGAGAGAGCTTTGGAGCACACTTCGGAGCGCACCAATGATGCGCTCCATTCAAAAGTTTCCTGAAAAGGCAAAAAAAGTTGAGATTATAGAATTTCCCACTTGAGAGATTGTAAAAAAAAAAAATTTAAAATGAAGGAAACGCGGGTGCCAAGGTGTGCGCAGCCCAGCCAAGGTGTGCGCACCAAGGCGCCCACCCTGGCGAAGGTGCACGCAAGGTGCGCACCCGAGGCAAACCGGACAATTAACCCAACTTTCGACTTCGCGCGCACCTTGGAGCGCACTTCGGAGCGCTCCTTGGTGCGCACCAATCTTGGGCACCTCGGAGTGCACCATGGCGCCCACCAAGGTGCGCACCCGGGGCAAACCGAGCTCCGACTTCGTGCGCACCTTGGAGCGCACGAAAGGTGCGCACCATGGCGCCCACCAAGGTGCGCAGCCCAGCCAAGGCGTGCGCATCAAGGTGCGCACCCTGGCGAAGGTGCGCACCCGGGGCAAACCGAGCTCCGACTTCGTGCGCACCTTGGAGCGCACAAAAGGTGCGCAACCCAGCCAAGGTGTGCGCACCCCGGTCAAACCGAGCTCCGAATCGTGCGCACCAGAGGTGCACGCCATCGTGCGCACCTTGGAGCACACTTCGGAGCCCTCCTTGGTGCGCGCCGATGTTGCGCACCTCGGAGCGCACCCGGGGAAAACAATGCAATTAACCCGACTTTCGACTTCGTGGGCACCTCGGAGCGCTCTCGGGTTCGCACCTCGGAGCACACCGAGGTGCGCACCTTTGATGCGCTGCCTTCACCAATTTCCAGAAAAGGCAAGAAAACATTGAGAAGGTGTGCGCACCGAGGTGCCCACCCTGGCGAAGGTGCACGCGAGGTGCGCACCCGGGGCAAACCGGGCTCCGACTTCGTGCACGCCGCACCTTGGAGCACACTTCGGAGCGCTCCTTGGTGCGCACCAGGGCGCGCAACCCAGCCGAGGTGCCCACCCCGGCGAAGGTGCACGCGAGGTGCGCACCCGGGGCAAACCGGGCTCCGACTTCGTGCACGCCATGGTGCCCACCGCGGCGAAGGTGCACGCGAGGTGCGCACCCGGGGCAAACCGGGCTCCGACTTCGTGCACGCCGCACCTTGGAGCACACTTCGGAGCGCTCCTTGGTGCGCACCATGGTGCCCACCAGGGCGCGCAACCCCGCCGAAGGTGCACGCGAGGTGCGCACCCGGGGCAAACCGGGCTCCGACTTCGTGCACGCCGCACCTTGGAGCACACTTCGGAGCGCTCCTTGGTGCGCACCATGGTGCCCACCAGGGCGCGCAACCCCGCCGAAGGTGCACGCGAGGTGCGCACCCGGGGCAAACCGGGCTCCGACTTCGTGCACGCCATGGTGCGCACCGCGGCGAAGGTGCGCACCCGGGGCAAACCGGGCTTCGACTTCGTGCACGCCGCACCTTGGAGCACACTTCGGAGCGCTCCTTGGTGCGCACCAGGGCGCGCAACCCAGCCGAGGTGCCCACCCCGGCGAAGGTGCACGCGAGGTGCGTACCCGGGGCAAACCGGGCTCCGACTTCGTGCACGCCGCACCTTGGAGCACACTTCGGAGCGCTCCTTGGTGCGCACCATGGTGCCCACCAGGCCGCGCAACCCAGCCAAGGTGTGCGCACCAAGGTGCACGCGAGGTGCGCACCCGGGGCAAACCGGGGTCCGACTTCGTGCACGCCGCACCTTGGAGCACACATCGGGGCGCTCCCGGGTTCGCACCGGCGTTGCGCACCGTGGTGGGCACCTCGGAGCACACCAAGGTGGGCAGCGAGGTGCGCACCTTTGATGCGATGCCTTCACTAATTTCCATAAAAGGCAAAAAAAAAACGAGATTTTAAAATTTCCGTTTTGAAAGATAGTGAGAAAAAGGGAATGCTGGTGCCATCTTGAGCCCGCCCTGGTGCGCAGCCCAGCCAAGGTGTGCGCACCAAGGTGCCCACCCTGGCGAAGGTGCGCGCCCGGGCAATTAACCCAACTTCCAACTTCGCGCGCGCCAGGGTGGGAGCGCACCCAACAACCGGGCCTGGGAAGAGCCAATGCGAGAAACCCCACCAAACGCTCTGACAAAAAAAGAGGGGGCGCTCCAGTAACCCCGCTTCGGAGCGCACCCTGGGCAAACCCAGCCAAGGTGCCCACCCCGGCCAAGGTGCAGGCGAGGTGCGCACCCGGGGCAAACCGGGCTCCGACAACGTGCACGCCGCACCTTGGAGCACACTTCGTAGCGCTCCCGGGTGCGCACCTCAGAGCACACCAAGGTGGGCAGCGAGGTGCGCACCTTTGATGCGCTGCCTTCACTAATTTCCAGAAAAGGCAAAAAAAAAAGGAGATTTTAAAATTTCCGTTTTGAAAGATAGTGAAAAAAACGGAACGCGCGTGCCATCTTGAGCCCGCCCTGGTGCGCAGCCCAGGTAAGGTGCCCACCCTGGCAAAGGTGCGCACCCGGGCAATTAACCCTACTTCCGACTTCGTGCGCGCCAGGGTGGCAACCGGGCCTCGGAAGAGCCAATGCGAGAAACCCCACCAAACGCTCCGACAAAAAAAGAGGCGGCGCTCCAATAACCCCGCTTCGGAGCGCAGCCGGGGCAAACCCAGCCAAGGTGCCCACCCCGACGAAGGTGCACGCGAGGTGCGCACCCGGGGCAAACCGGGCTCCGACAACGTGCACGCAGCACCTTGGAGCACACTTCGAAGCACTCCCGGGTGCCCACCGGCGTT
>NW_026729898.1:0-31909 GCF_030272615.1 Cryptomeria japonica | reverse complement strand
CTCCTGTCATAAGGATTGTATTTTAACTTTTCTTTTTTGTTCCCTCTTTGAATGATAATCTTTCTCTTCAGAGTCTTTTTTGTGTTTTCTCTCCAATCTTCTCTTGTGACAGGTATTTTGGTTGCAGGTGCTCTTGGGATCTCAGAAGTTGTACTTTCTCAACTTCTTCATGTAAGATATGCATAAATCTACAAGATAGGATACAACAAACAAAGAGAATATGAATATCATTAATGGTGTCTCCCAAATCTGCAAGATATGACACCACAAACAAACGTGTAATGTCTGCCAAATAGTCATCCCAAGGAACTATATCTAGAAGATGATGTATATCCTGCTACATTCAATCAAGAGAATCCAAAATTGTAACAACATAAGCATCATTAAGAGAAATAATAGATGTGATATCATTAGGAGGAGATTGAATGAAAGGCTCAGGAACTTGATCACATGTGAGAATACCCAAGTTCAAGTAGCCAAAGTTGCCCATACTATTTGAATCCATACTAGAAGTGTGATCATCATCTGAAGAATCAAAGTCATAAATGGGAACAAAGATAGAATTTTAGTACAACCAATATGCATGATCCACCACCCCAATAGGAACAATAGCTCTTCTCTCCAGGTCTCTGATGATAATTGAATCAAGAGTGAACTCCACTGTCTTCCTTGTTGCACCATGAGTGATTTGATAGATGGAAAGGAGATTATTTATCAAGTGAGGTATAGACAACACATCATAGAAGGTAACATACACTATATCAGTAGATCCTTTCCCAATCACATTCATATATGTATGTTTTCCCATCAAAATTGGTGGGATGTTGCAAAACTCAAATGTAGAGATCATAGACCGTGAAGATGCCATATGATGAGAAGCCCCTAAATCTAGAAGCCATCTCCTCGAATCATGACCTATTGTAGCATATAGAGCTTGTCCTTTGTTCTTACTTGTCCCAAAAGTGTGACCCTTTTCCATATCAAATTATATTTGTTTTTAAGAAGAAGATGAAGTAAACATTATAGAAGGCAAATTGATTCTATTCTTTTCAAGTTGCTTGAATTCATCAATATGATTCTTAAAACAAGAGTGTTCTTCATGTCCTATCTTCTTGAAATATGCACAAGTAGGCTTCTCCTTCTTGGATGATTCACCCTTAGGAGATGATGTAGTCTCCTTGTTGAGGAGAGGAAAATTGTGTTCTATCCTTGTGTGGCTTAGGCTTACATTACTTCTATTTCTTGTTGGATCCTTTCTCAAGACTAGCCACCAAAGCATGTGACTTGGATGACTTGAGAATACCCATTGTGATCAACTTTTGCTTGTTCAAGCATCAACATCTCTATGAATGAATCAAAGGATGGTGTAGTATAAAACTCCCCATAGTCAATATATGAGTTTGAAAACTAGAAAGAAAAGTTGCATATTCTAAAGGAAGCCTATCCAACAAATTGGAGACCAACTGTAAATCCTTAACCAACTGTTTATCCCAAGAATCCTTAACCATTCTAGACTTATCAATATGAAAGATAAGCTTAGTTGATATATATTTCCTTAATTTTCCAAGAGCCATAGTAATTTTAATAAGCCAATCCATTTTTAGATTAGGATCTGATGGTTTTTGAATAGTTCCATCAATGTAGTGGGTTAATCATTTTCCATTAGTTTAATCCATGCATTTATTTTCCACATTGCATAATTATGCAGAGTTAAAGGGGGAAAATTAGGAGAACCCATGGTTGATTATACAAAGAGAACAAGAGAGAACTAAAAGAACAAACAAACAACACAACCCCCCAAATTCACTCAATCAAAGAACACACTCCCCCCTCCACCACAAAAAATAAATAAATAAATTAAATATTATTTGGCACTTTATACTTAGTGAAATTATAATGGACACTTGCAAAACAAAGGAAAAGTGCCACATTTACGCTATATTAGACTCAAATCAACATGCAAAAGACCAAATTGTGATCTTTGCATTACATCTGCCAAAAATAAGGCAAATAAGGCCATGTGCTAAAAGTGGAATTTTTTATCACAATGACTACAAACTGTTGATAGCACTAGACTATAAAATATAGGGAAAATTATGTAGTTTAAAAAAAAATCACTTGAAAAGGAGTCCATATGAGCTCGAATGAGGCCTCAAAATTGCAAAAATAAGGATTACACAATTTTATGAAAAATTCATGCGCAAAAATCAGAGCACACCTACACCACTACAAAGAGAACGGAATTCTACCCCAAATAAACAAATATTTCTTGCACAAAGGAGCCCAAATGACTAAGATATTGTTGTTTGAAAATCATCTGCGTAATTATGATGCTCGTATCACCGCGATACTTCAGATTTCAAATGCCTATAGATTTGGCCTCTAGTATTCGTTTTCGATGAATGAAAAGGCAAAATTGACTTTCTCAAACATTTTGAATCCTATGGTGATCTTAGATTTGATCCAACAAGACCTGATTTCTACCTATAATACAAAGCCACAAAAATAAAATAAAAAACCCCAAAATGCAAAAAAAAATTCTCTTAAAATGACTAACCAAAGGCACTCTTAAAGCTTTGATACCATGATAGAGTTGACTATGAAGGTAGCCACCCAAGATCTAGAGGCTTAATGGAAAAAGCAAGAACAAGAGAAGATAAATATGACAATAATAAATGATATTCCTATCAAGATGCAATAGAATGTGATGAAAGTGCATGGGAGACCCCTTGGTTAAATAGGCCAAGGTGAAACATAGGAGCACATAAGATTATGACAAGTATCTTAATCTTATGACATGATACATAAAGTGATAACTCAACACCCACCTAAAGTAAAGAAGCGATAGTTTAATACGTCCACTAAATGTGGATAACCCACCTGAGGTGGAAAAGTGATAATATGATAAAACCACTAAAGGTGGAAGTTCCACATGAGGTGGGAAGTGATAATGTGATAATACCATTGAAAGTGTAAATTTTCCTATGTGGTCCCTAAGTAAACTTAAGTGACATGTGTGATTAGGAGCTAGGAGAAGAACTTACTAGATACAACACTTAATCTCACCATAAATACATCAAGCGACAGGCTAAGAAAATAAATATCTATGCTTGTTATCATTTTTCATTTATGATAGATGTATCAAATTACACACACATGTCTACATGCAATTAGAAACAAATAATTTTGGAAAAGTTGTTTAATAATGTGTTCATCCTTTTCACCATTGAACACGCATTTTGGGAAAATTTGCACAATGAAAACCCTAATGAAATTAGGCACTGGCCAAACGTGAGCTAGATGAATTCATATCAAAGATATAGTTTGAACTTGTCAAGTGATGGAGAAAGGAAATAAATATATATCTAGCACTATCCAACTACAAGCTAGATAAATCATTATTTTGTCAATGTGCATTAGTAACCCATGTGGCCTCTTTGTATCCATGTTATTGCAGATATTATGAGAAAAATAATTTGATTCAAACAAAATCATTAGTTGATGGCCTTATAACCATACTGCAAAAGACACCAGAATACCAGTTCTATTCCAATTAATGCATTTAACACCTCAATATAAACACAACTATGCTACTATTTTATTCATTCAACATGGATTACTCAGTAGTACAACACATTCATTCTTAAGAAAACTACATGGAACATAAACAACAAAATAAAATTCTTTCTCTCTGTGTGATTTTTGGATCCTAAAGTGCTATGTTATATTTTTGAAACATTATTGTGAGAATGGTATATCAAATTTGATAGTGTTTCATTTTCACTACTACATATGTTTTGTGAATACCATAGATATTTTAAAATGAATTACTTTGTTGATACAATTGCACATAAACATAAATTTTTAAAATATTTTACCATTCTTTTTCTAGATGAAATAAAATGGTGCAAATGAATACAATAGATTGATGGAGTAAGAGAATTTTGTCTACAAAATGCATAATACACTATTATCATATGTATTTAAAACATAAAGCATATTACTGCACTCGGTGTCAATAATACACCTAGCTATTATTCATCATCTTGTTTACTCACCATAAGCTTTCCCAAATATGAATAACTTCTATCACTCACAAATAGAAATCAAGTTAAGAGAAGAGTATCATCCTTATTCTTCCACTAAAGTTCTAAATGAATAAAATATTTTTTTTAATGCTCTTTATTGGTCCTTGCATGCATGTATGTGCATTTTTATCTAGCAACAACTTGGAGGTATTGGATTTTTCATAAGGGTTTGTGTAACATAAAATCAGGTAAACACTAATGGACATAAGTATGTAGGAGGGAAAATAGGGAGCTATCCTAAGTTTTGGGTTTTTTCACGAGGGTTTGTGTAACATAAAATCAGGTAAACACCCTATGGACATAAGTATGTAGGAGGGAAAATAAGGAGCTATCCTAAGTTTTTTGTTTTCCCTAGTTTTAAGTTCTTTGAAATTGGAAAATTATATGGGTTGTGGTTGGCTAGTGTGTATTTTTTTGGGTTTCACTTCTATGAAAAACAGATGCTTGTATAATTGGAAACGTAATGAGAAAAATATTAAACAAGTTTAATAATGTTCTTTTTTTGGTCCTTGCATGTAAGTGTGTGTCTTTCCAAGTAGACATGAGTTGGAGTTATATGGGTATTGCATGAGTTGGAGGCATATGGGTATTGTAGGGGAGGGTATGTCACACATCTAATTAGTTGCATGCTATATGGACATAAGTTACTATTTTAACATAGCTATGCGGGCTCCTCTAGTTATTGTTGCTTCAAACCCATAGTGAGCATAGAGATGAAAGATTTTAGGGAACTGAATTTATAGATTCTTGGTATAGGGATCAATGCCCTTTCCTATAAGGGGTGAATTTGCCATTTGGTGTGCCCTATCTGCGGAGGAATGTTGTCTGAGGGAGTGATGCCTCCAATGCCTCAGAGGTCATCCGCATCACCAATCATGTGCGGAGGAATGTTGTAAGTCCCACATACTCAACGCCTACAAAGGAATTCTTGAGTTTAATTACGTAAATTGATCTGCTGTTTTTTCTTCTTTCCTGTTTCATCTGGTTAATGGATATATTGTTTTGATAAGGTAATTTTTAATTTCATAAAACATAGAATTATGTTTTATGACATGTAGAATGCAATCCTTTTTTATTTTTTATGACATGAATGTTAACTTGGCCAAAAGAGAATAAAAAGATTATGTTGAGCAATAGCATTTGAGACATTATGGCTCATCTCTATACTCTGTGTTGATGGTCTGCAATCTAGGATCTCTGTTACCATTTCATTAGTTTTTAAATATTAAATTAATGTTTGGCAACAATTGAAGAAGTTTGGTCTGCAATTTAGGATATCTTATGCTTTCCTTGTTTTCTTGTCGAGTCATCTCCTTTCCCTGCGTACCCCGCCGAGTCATCCCCTGTCTGCAATGAATTACTTGATTGCTCTGACTTTATCCAGTTGAAGATGTTCTTAGATACTTGCAAAAATGGATGACTTGCTCAAATTGTCCTCTATATCTTCTCACCTACCTCCTAACTTACCAATTGATCCCTATATGCTTGCTCAAATTGTCCTCTATATATGCTTGCAACTATCTAAAACTCCTCCAGACTACCATGACTACCCTCTCCCTGATTTCAGTTCATGTGAGAAGGTGATCAAATCCTTTAAGAGGGTGTAGGAGATTCTCTAATACTAGTAGCTGCCAGTTGTTTGATTCACTAAAGAATTGCATATCTTGTTCATTTGATTCCCTACGATGTCTCCCTACAAGGTCTCTGTCAACTTCAGTCTGCTATTAGGTCTGTCATCTATATCCTTCAAACACCAACAATCATTCATGAGAACTTTAGTGACTATTATAGCACCTCACTATTGCATGGTGCATGGTATTTTTATATTCACCATCCTACTGTCATGCCTCTACCATGCATTTTGGTCATTTATCTCCTAAATGTTTTTCTCGTAGATCAGTGTTTGGGCCTTGATACAATTATCATACTGTTTCTGTGTCATAAGAACTATCCACTTTTTCCAACAGTCCATAGAACTTGAAGAAAGAACTCAGACTTTTTCTTGCTACTGTTATGCGTGAATTGTATTTTCTTTATGATGATTAGGTCTCTAGACTGCCACTTGACCAAGACCTCTTGACCTAGATTTTGTCAAAATACTATGCCCTTGTCCTAGAATCTCTAAGTTGCAAATTAGGTCACTGTCACGAACCTCTACTACCATCTAGGATTGTGATTGCTTTTGATTTCTAACTTTCATACCACTAACCCTTGTGCTTGTTTTATGATCCTTGGACTATTATGCACTGGTATTTATTATTGGCCATTATTTCATTTGGTATAATTTATCACATTGTCATATAATCTATCAATGGCCTTGTCATGCACTAAACCACCTCTACCTATAGTGTTTTGCCCATATTTCTCATACCTTCATAGCAGTTTTGTTCACTATTGGCATAGTCTCTTGCATTGACAATAAAGAAAATCTCAACATAAATACTCAGAGAAGATTTTTATAGTTGACAAAGGCAAAAAAATGATCATAGGGGTTTTAAATTGTTAATAATCCTAATATGAGGTTTAACAACATTAAGGACTTCGCTCAAAAGCTATTTCTATCATTCATACCCTTTTTTATGGAGTTTTCTCTTAGCTAGGGTTTGGCCAAGTTTTGAAGTTTACAAAAGGCTCTCCTTTTCTCAATGCCACTATACCATAGAGAACAATGACGACCCCAAACTTACCATTCAAGGAGCATGTAGGAACTTGACATTCTGTAGATTACCATCTTATGGGTTTACTCATTGAGGGGCCTATGAATGACCTTTTAAATGTCCTCTTGAAGTATGCTCTGCTACCTTGCTTCTTGTAAGCTTTGTCATAGGTGATTTCTTTGAATCCTTCTTCAAAACTAATATTGTTACAACCCCGTCTTCAAACATATTAGATCATCAAGAAACCAATTTTAGCACCTATCTTCTGAATAATCAAGCCACATGTCCTTCTATTACTCATCTTTATATTAGAGAGCTACCAACCAGAGCAATGCATATTATGGGGTTTTCTTTATAATGATGACACAAGATCTTTGATTACAGAACTCTTGACCAAACTTCGGATAGGTTTCTGCCCTTTAGCATGTTTTTTCGTACATTATTTATCACATGGTTTGAATGTTCATAATAAAAAAGATTTTGTCACTCCCTTAAGACCTCAAGGGAAATATATCTTAAGCTCAAAGGAGGAGCAATGTACATTTGAAATTTTGAATATTATCTGTATAGCAATAATAGGTTTCATTGAGAAATCTTAATCAATCTACTTTGTGGCTAAAATGTATTTAAATTTTCTATTGTCTTACAGGACTTATTTTGGAAAGGAGAACTATTACATATATTAGCTTATTATGGTAGCCGTGGACCAGCAAAAATTGCAGAGGTAGAAGAATGCTCAGCCAATGTAAGGGAGGGCAGAAACCATATTACTGAAGCTTAAATCTCTGAAAATGGAAGCATGTTGCATGCATTGTTGGAGGTGGTGTAGCTCCAGGAAGACAACAATGTTGTGGATAATATAAAGCAGGCATTTAGAAAATGGTTACTTATGCTAAAAGTGGAGTGAATTTTAAAATAAATTAAAATTTGTTGTGAACCTGAATTTATATATATTTAATAGTAATGTTAATAAATAATATACAATTTTTTTGTTTCATTCACATTGATGTTAACAGTTTGATTGTTGAAGTCAGATTCACTTCAGTGATTTAATGAATGTTTAGAAAGTTTTGTTTACATCAGATTCTAGTTTGTTGGTCTTTTTGTCCATCATTCTATGCTTTTTGTTTTTTTCCTTTGCCTTCATTCTATTTTTGTTTGGCATGGCCATGCCGCCTCTGTTTTTATTTTGTCTGTGAGTTTTATTCTAAAATGTTTGGTATGTGTTTTTCTTTTGTATTTTTATGTGTAGATTGTTTTCAAAAAAGCTTTTTTGGTATTTTGCATTTGTCTTTTTTCATGGGTGGTGATTTTTTAGGCAGCAGTGATGACGAGGAGGAAGAGAAGGAGGAGGAGAAATGAAGCAGAACTACATATCACAAGCATCAAGAAATACAATAGGTACGAACATTTGAATTTGCATTTGATTATAAATTTATATTTTGCCAGCATTTTGTTTATTTAATCGAATTTAAAAAATAAAAATTCAAAATTTTTATTTACCCTAATTGGTCTAATTCTTTTACCCATAAATATGTATAATCCAGAGTGGCCAATCTAGCTCACCATATTTAAAGTTTTAGTTCTCAGTCACTTAATACAGTCTAACAGAGCATATATATCAATTTTGTAGTCTTATAATTAATTCTTATAATAAATAATACAGACTTGAGACTACATTTAATTATAATTCACTCACAATCTCATCTCTACAATTTCTTGAGGTTGATTTTTCTAACAAATCAAAGGAAAGTTTATGTTTCAGTTGTTCTTGAGGTTGATTTTTCTAACAAAAGTCACACTGCCTATTTGGAATGTCATGTCCCCTTATTAGATTTGGAATTCATTCATTACCCAGGATCCATACGATTGAAAAACTTCAAACCATTTTGTATCCCCATAATAAATTACACTAGAAGTAGGCAAATCCAAAATAAATTGGTTTTAGTCTCATATGTGATGCATAAATGGGGATCATATTGTGGCTTGTTGAAGTATTTGAGGCCCCAATTGTTGTGAAGGAAGTTTTAATGGTTGATTTCTCATTATGGAGGACATATCTTAGCAATCGAGTATCAAGTACAAGGATCATGATTTTTGGTTCTAATGTGCATATGAGAGAGGTTAATGAAATCCTTTGTAAAATGAGAGAATGTGAAAAACGCATTATAAATGATCTCTTAGCTGTTTTTGGTATTACAGATATTTTTTACCATTTTATGGTAAATCTTGTGTTCAATCTTTACAGTAAAATTGTAATACTAAAATTTGTTTTTGTACATATTTACTAGAAAACTTCAAGCACAATTTTAGTTTTATGTCCAATTTTTTGACTTACTATCTCTCAATATCTAAGCAATCTTTGTGATCTTTTTTCTTCTTTTTGGTCTGCATAATTTTTTTTCCAAAGTATTTTGATTTGAATCCAATCTTTAATTTTTATTTTTTAACTGAAGTTCTTGTTTTATCCTTTTGTTTTCAATATTGCAGTATTGGCGATAAGGACGATGATGAGGAAATAGCCAAGCAGTTAGCGAAAGCTAGAAAAGTCAGTTTATTTGATGTCCCAAATAAACAGTATGTACCCTTTTCTATTTGCTGAAGAACTTGATAAGTTTGCTTATTAATCTCATATTAAGCCACCACTTTGAAATTATTGCAAAATCTGGGAACAAATTTTAAAAGGAAGACATTCATGCTTATCTCAAAATACTTAACATAAAAGCAGTAAGTAAATAACTATAAGATTTTATCTGGTTGGTGCACCTTAAAAAATAGTATACTACATTCCCTAGTTGCTAATATTTAGATGCACGACTTGAAATCAAAGGCCATTCAAGTATGTCTGACATCAGAAGCAAAGGATTCTACCTCTCTTCTTTACTACTTAGTTTTGTACTTATTCAAGAAGATTGTTTACAAGTTGCTTTCAATATGTAGTTGACACATGTAATGTCAAATCTCAATTTGTTATGGTCTTCAAATTAACATATCTCAAAATGCACTAAGAATTGTTGCTATGTATACGATTCTATGTACACATGAGATTATTTTTAACAACTTAATGCTAAAGGGTGTCAAATTCTGTACTTCTTAAGGGGGGGGGGGGGGGGTGGGGCTAATGGTGAAGGCATGTGTACTCCACATTGGAGGTCATTAGTTTGAAACCAATGGTGGATAGGGCTATGGACCTAGTTGAACAATATATTTGGAAAATGGAAAAGCAATTCCCATGTGGATCCCACAAGTGATCTGTCAGTCACAAATTGGTGTTTCACTTGGCAGTGACATGAAAACTATGATTACCAAACATGGTTATTGTTTGCAGATTAAATGGTCTCTTTCTCTCTTACAATTATAGTCTTTACTTTTCCATCAATCCCTACTTTTAGTCCAACCCAACTTCATTACATTCATAAAAAAATCAGGTCTTAAATAGAGCTTTACTGCAATGAATTGAGCTATTCTTTACACAAGACATTTGGCTTCAGAAGCTAATCTTAGTCTTAAAGTTATTACAAACACAGGCATTGGGCTATTTTCAGTTCTCAAATCAGTATTTTAGCTCCTGCTATTTTCTCAGTATTAATGGGAGGAGTAAAGGCCATGTTATGAATTTTTTAGTCTGTGCCAACATTACGTGTTGGGAAGTGGACCTATCACACTCTGTTTATGTAATTATGAAATCTTTGGGATGTGGAACCTAGCCCACTCTGTTTATGTAATTAGGAAATCATTGGGATGTGGGACCTAACTTACTTAGTGTGACCTAGACCACTCTGTTTCTGTAATTAGAGAATCTTTGGGACATGGAACCTAGCTAACTCTGTTTATGTAATTAGGAAATCTTTGGGACATGGGACCTAGCTCACTCTTTTTATGGTAACTCATACTCAGATATGTACAAATGTTTGTTAATACCTTTTTATGACTGAAAAACTACTTTGCCTTCTCTAATTTATTCTTTTGTGTGCAAAACAGATAAGTGACATGATTTTCTGTGATTTGTATGCAAATCCTCAATATATGTCACATTTTCTATAGCACCTTTATAAAGAAGTAACATGTATTGTACAAGTTATAGTTTGTGTATGGATTTTAGTCATTTTGGGGTTGTGAAAGTTTTCTTTTTCCTTCCATAGAGTGTTAAAATATGAACCTTGCCATGAAATGTTGATGCATTGACATGTCAAAACCTGATTTCAGGATAGCAGCCACATACTGATCAAGTGTGCAACATTAGATAATGTTTGGATCTGGTTCAAGCAGTCGATGTGGCAGAAGCAGTTGGCATTCATTGATTACTATAATGATAAACACCTTTGCCATGTCTATAAAATGATGTCTAGAGTGCAAAGTGATGCGTAGAGTTTCTCAATTGTTATTGAAGCCAATGTAGAACAAATTTTAATTTTACTATTGCACTTTTGCATCATTTGTTGAAATCGGTCAACTTTTCTGTAAATGGATATGTAAATAAATTTGTTGTTTAATAAAAAAAAATTTTTGGGAGGGGTTGAATTTGCCCCCTCCTCAAGGCTGAAGGGAATGGTCATTGGTCATGGCCATTTTTTTCAGCCTAGTGTTTTTGCATTGATTTTTTATTTTTATTTTTTATTGCATAATTTTTTTAAAAAAATTATATTAAAGCAAGATATATGTGAAGTGTATGTTTGAACAAGATGTGTGAACTGAAATAATGCTACATGAAATGTCTTTTAACTTTCACATTCATTTATCTCAGTATTTAAACTTTAGCATTTATTTTGAATATGTGAAAGAAACAAACTATATGTGAAATGTGTTTTAACTTTGACAACCACTTTCTTGTGTTTGTAATTTAGCACGTGTGTAAATTTGAATTTTTATGTTCACCTTATATTAAGAATGTTGTATGTTTGAACTTTTGCATTCACATTTTTTGTATTTATTCTTAGACATGTTTTAACTTAAGTGTTTACCATTTGTGTGTTGAACTGACTTTTTGCAAAACCTATTCAAATTAGGCATGCGTTAACTTTTGTGTGTTTGCATTTCGGTATATGTTTGAACTTTGTGTGTATTTAAACATTAGAATTTAGTTTGTATATGTGTGAAGTGTGTTTTCACAACTATGTGTGAAATGAATAAACATTGTGTAACTTTGGGATTCACTTTGTGTGTTTGAAGTACTTTTTTGTGAAATGTGTTTACATTTAGTATGCTTGAATAAACTTCATGCGTTTGAAAAAATATGTAGTTTATTTTATGTGTGGTTTAACTTTGTCATGCGTTTGCTTTTTGTTGGTGTGAAATATGGTGTAACTTTGAAATTCATTTTATATGAATTGTGTTGTGTTTGAAATTTAATTTTGATATTTTACTTAATCTGTTTTTGAGCTATCATCTATGTTAACTTTGTGTGTGTGTGTGTGTGTTTGAACAATGTCAATGTGTTTTGCTTCTATTTGTGTGCTTCAAAGGAAATTTTGACATTACCTCTGGTGTTGTTTGTATTTTAATTAGTTTTGGAATTCACTTTGTGTGTTGTTTGCATTTAAACTAATTTTGGAATTCACTTTGTGTGGTGATATTTGTATTTTAACTAATTTTGGAATTCAACTTTGTGTGGTGTGTGTTTTAACTTCGTGTTTCAGAAAATTCTATGGTGTTTATAAATTCAGCATTTAGTTTACGTGTGTGGTTATACTTGGTGTTTGTTCTAACTTTAGCAAAAATTGTGTGTGTGTGTGTGTGTGTGCACATGTTGTAAAAATGCATTCATTTCTTTCAATTATGTATGGATTGTATGAAAGAACTTTAATTTACACTTTGTGTTGGATTTGCACAGAAAAGATTCAATAATGTTCACTTTGTGTGGATGAATGTATGTGTAATTGCATTATGTATGAAAGTCAAATTTGTGTGGTGTGTATGTGTTTGAACTAACTTTGGCATTCACTTTTTGTTGTGTGTATAAATTAAATTCGATAGTCAATTTGGGTTGCATGTGTGCTTCATGTTTGTGTATGAAAGTTAAATTTATGTATTTGCATGAAAGTTAAACTTAAGTGACGTGTATGTGTTTGAACTTTGGCATTCACTTTGTGTTGTGTGTTTAAACTAAATTTGATATTCACTTTGGGTTGCATGTGTACTTTATGTTTGTCATGTTTGAATGCACTCCATTTATTATATGTTTGTACTTTAGCATGATTTATGACTTCAATGTTCACTTTGTGTATGTATTTTGGTATATTTGAACTAAATTTGATATTCACTTTGGGTTGCATTTGTGCTTCATGTTTGTGCATGAAAGTTAAATTTCTATGGAGTGTATGTGTGTGTGTATGAAAGAACTTGAATTTACACTCTGTGTTGAATGTGTACAAAAAAGATCCAATAATGTTCACTTTGTGTGGATGAATGCATATGTAATTGCATTAATGACATGTATTTTCATGTATATGTACGAAAGTTAAATTTATGTGGTATGTGTTTGAACTAACTTTGGCATTCACTATGTTGTGTTTGTTTAAACTAAATTTGATATTCACTTTGGGTTGCATGTGTGGTTTATGTTTGTCATGTTTGAATGCACTCCATTTATACTATGTTTGTACTTTGGCATTCACTATGTTGTGTTTGTTTAAACTAAATTCGATATTCACTTTGGGTTGCATGTGTGCTTTATGTTTGTCATGTTTGAATGCACTCCATTTCTACTATGTTTGTACTTTAGCATGATTTATGACTTCAATGTTCACTTTGTGTGTTTGTATTTTGGCATGTTTGAACTAATGCTTATTTTGTGTGTGGTTGTACTTGGTGTGAAGTATGTTTGAAATTGCTTGTGAATTTTGCTTTTGTATGTGCGTGTGCGAGTGTGTGTGCTTTCAAATTTAATTTATGTGGAGTGTATGTGTGTTTGTGTGTGTGTGCATATTGTAAATATGCATTCATTTTTTTCAATTATGTATGGATTGTATGAAAGTAATTTAATTTACACTGTGTTGAATGTGTACAAAAAAGATTCAATAATGTTCACTTTGTGTGGATGAATGCATGTGTAATTGTAGTCATTGCATGCATTTGCACGTAAATGTATGAAAGTTAAATTTATGTGGTGTGTATGTGTTTGAACTAACATTCGCATTGTGTTTAAACTAAATTTGATATTCATTTTGTATTGCATGCGTGCTTTAAGTTTGTCATGTTTGAAAGCACTTTGTGTGTAGTATGTTTGTACTTTAACATGTTTTATGTGTAATTGAGCATGCATTGTATGTATTGGCATGCATATATGTATGAAAGCTAATTTTATGTGGTGTGTATGCATTTGAACTAACTTTGACATTCACTTTGTGTTATGAATGTTTGAATTGAATTTGATATTCACTATGGGTTGCATGTGTGCTTTATGTTTGTCATGTTTGAAGGCACTCCATGTGTAGTATGTTTGTACTTTATCATGTTTTATGACTTAAACATTCACTATGTGTGTTTGTATGTTGGCATGTTTGAATTAATGCTTATTTTATGTGTTGTTTTATTTGGTGTGAAGTATGTTTGAAATTGTGTGTGAATTTTTTTTGATATTCGATTTATGTTTACAAGCACGTTCTTGAATAAAGTTTGATTTCATGAGTATGTGTATGTGCGTGTGCTTTCAAATTTAATTTATATGGAGTGTGTGTTTTTTAATTTGAAATTCGCTTTGTGTTGTGTGTGGGTGTGCACACTCATACACATGCATTTCTAAACTTAGTTAACATGCACTTTGTGTGGATTGTGTGTTCAAATAATTTTTCCCATTTCCCTTTATGTTGTGCATGTGTTGTGTTTTGTAAGCAAATAAATGATATATATGAAAATGATAAATCGAAAACACAATTTACTCATCATTAACAAAATAAATTCATATTTAACACTTTTGCATCCACTTTATGTGCAATATATGTGGACACATCTATTTGTTTAAACTAAAGTAGCATTCACTTTGTGTGGATTGTGTGTGTTCAAATAATTTTTCCATTTATCTTTGTATTGTACATGTGTGTGTTTTATTAAATAATGAGTTTGAAAATGATAAATTGATGACACAAATTACTCTAGCATTTATTACAAAATAAATTCTTATTTAAAAATCATTGTAAATCTAAAAAAGATGTTGATTTCTCTTGTTGGAATATGGATGCAACTTAATTATATAGAATTAGATTTGCAAGAGGATGGAAATGATGGACATGATTGAATATGTGTTGATTGTTCATATCTTTCAATGGCTTGACCAACTAGCCTACACCCTGGGGTCAAATGGTTTATGTATATTAAATTTTATGATGTATATAAAATATGCCTAAAGATATCTCTCTTAAGGCACCTATTAAAGTTTAGGGTGAAAAATAGTAAAATTAGGCGCCTCTAATAGGGTTCAAGGTGGAGGTAGGGTTTTATTATGGTTAGATTAGGGTTTGATTATGATTAGTATTTTATCATCGTTAGGGTTAGGTCAAAGGGTTTGATACAGTTGGGGTATGTTTATGGTTATGGTTTAATTATAGTGAGATTGGGGTTAAAATTGGAGGTAGGGTTTAATTCTAGCGTTAAATTTAAGTTTAGGGTTAGGTTATGGTTAGGTTTCAATTATGGTAAGATCGGGTATAGGGAAGGCTACAATTAGGATTATTATTCTTGGACAATGGTTGTGGTAAGGATTGAGGTTCAATTACAATTAGTGTATGGTTAGGGTTAGGGTTCAATTAGGATTAGGGTTAGTAATACAATTAAATTATGATTTAATTAGGGTTAGAGTTAGTGTTAGGGTTTAAGGATAAAGAATTATGTTAGGGTTAGGGTTCTATAATAAAGCTTGGTTTCAAGGTTAGCATTAAGGTGTAATTAGGGTTATGGGTTACGTTAGCATAAATATTAGTGATAGGGTCAAGGTTAGTTTGGGTTTTGGGTTAAGGTTACAATTGGGTTATAGTGCATGTTAAAGATAAAGTTTAATTATGGTTAGGGTGAGGTTATCATAAGTGTTCAATTACAATAAGGGCTAGAGTTCAATTAGTGTAAGAATTAGTGTTATGATTCAGTTCCTCTTCCACGCACATCAACTCCATGAAGGTCTATAATGGCTCCCACCCACGTCGCACCAATTCTCAAAATCTCTCTTTCAACTTGCCCTCCTGACATCTCACAAATGATAATTTATCTATAGGAGCATCCCCATTGACATATTTAGACACATCAAAACCATCTCCAAGCACAACCCATTCAAAGATGGAGTCCATCCCTAGCAAATACTCTGGTACCAAAGCCTTCATAATCATTTTCAAGACGTCCACCAAGACTTCAAATTCTAAACCCCATGCCGCCATTAATGAATATACATCCATATTCATCCTATATTGGTGGCTAATATGATTAATTCCCTCCCCCATAACCAATTTCATCGCATCAATCAATCTCTTGTCCTTATACTGAAAGAGGCCCTTCAATCTTCTGTTAGATACTCGCTCGATGAAAGGAACTAGCCGCCTCTCCATTTAATATGTGAAGCTAGCCTCCATCACCTTCACCTCTACAATACCACCACCTTTGCACCAACACTCACCACACTCTGCAACCAAACTCTATGAAAATGAGAATGGGATGCAGATAGAAATGCAAACAACATGCCTAAAAAAAGACGCACCTAAAAAGTCGAAGCATTCATCAGTGCACTACCATTTCAAGAGCCATCCGCCAACCCATGTCATCAAAAATTTTGCTCATTAATGCATATTCATAAAGGCAGTGTCCTTGCCATGATACAAATATTCTAATCCTATTATGGCGATATTTAATCCACCACACTTCATGCCAGTTAACACATCCACCAAATTCCTTCTTCGTACTTGCCATTATCTAGGATATGCACAACCACTTAAAAATCTGCCTCCACATCATCACTCGCTAGATTTTGAAAATCTTCGAAATGAGTTGCCTTTTCCAACTCAAATGATGTGGCCCATTTTGATAGCAAATTCGCCACCTCATTCCCTATCCTACGTGTTAGGGTTTCAAGCAGATCCGAAGTAAATATGAACTAACAGTTATATACAAATTTAAATACAAAAGATAAAGGAATAAAATAGGACACAGAAAACACAGAGATTTAACGTGGTTCACCCAGAATGGGTTACGTCCACCATACACAGTCGTCCAATCTTTCTTATTATCCCGCAAAAATAGTACATCAACATTGCAATGCCTTAAGCATCCCAGCCGCTTATAACATGCATTTTTAGGGCAACAAACAAAGTCGGCCTTTTTAGGGTTTTATTACAATGTCGGTTTTCATCAACCAAAAAATGGCAAAATTTTTTTTCTCGAGGGCTACCGCTGAGTGTACAGTACTTGGCAAGGATACATGCTAAGTGTATAGTACTTTGCTGATCAGTCGCCACATTTCAACAATCTCCCACTTGGAGACTGATCAGGCTCCACATCGAACAATCTCCCACTTGGAGACTAAAACTACATGACACCACTGTACATGCAACATCCGTTGGATAAAACACTAGGACTCAATTGGTATACATTCCACAATTATCAATCAAGAAGACCAACATAAACTGATGAAGAAATCAGCTTCTCCTGTGGAACAGCCTTCGTGAACATATCAGCAGGATTCTCACTTGTGTGAATCTTCTCAAGCCGTAACTGACCCTCCTCCAAAATAGTCTGGATGAAGTGGTACCTGAGCTGAATGTGCTTTGTCCTTGAATGAAAAGTAGAGTTCTTCGCAAGATGAATGGCACTCTGGCTATCAGTATACAATGGGCGATCCTCCTGTGTCTGACCCAATTCCTCCAGAAAACATTGTAACCAAATCATCTCCTTGCTGGCTTTTGTAGCAACAACATACTCAGCTTCAGTGGTTGAAAGTGAAACAACCTTTTGCAGCCTAGAAATCCAACTGACTGCAGTTCCCCCTATAGTAAAAACATACCCTTTGGTGCTCCTCCGTGAATCAATATCACCTGCCAGATCAGAGTCAACAAATCCACTCAGAGAAGCATTAGATCCTTTGAAACATAATGCCTTTGTAGTGGTTCCTTTCAAATACTGAAGGATCCATTTCACAGCATTCCAATGTTCCATACCCAGATTACTCATAAACCTGCTCACAACTCCCACTGCATGTGCAATATCTGGCCTTGTGCATACCATTGCATACATTAGTCTGCCAATAGCTGATGAATACGGGATGTTAGACATTTTCCTTTACCTCTTCCTATGCCTTTGGGCACATCTCCTTAGTCAAATTGAAATGACTAGCCAAAGGTGTACTAACTGCTTTTGCATCCTGCATGTTAAATCTTTTCAACACCTTCTTTATATACTCACTTTGGGACAAATTCAAGGTTCTATTTTTTCTGTCCCGTATAATCCTCATATCCAGAATTTTTTTAGCTGCACCCAAATCCTTCATAGCAAATGACCTGGCTAATTTATGTTTAAGATCATTTATGTGTTCCATGTTAGACCTAGCAACAAGCATGTCATCAACATAAAGCAATAGGATAATATAACTACCATTATCCAATCTCTTAAAATATACACAATGATCAGAATGACATCTATGATAACCGTGTTCATCCATGAAGCTATCAAATTTTAAATACCATTGTCGGGGTGCTTGCTTTAGGCCATACAAACTTTTCTTCAACCTGCACACTAAGTTCTCCTTACCTCTGACCTCATATCCCTGTGGTTGCAACATGTAAATTTCCTCCTCCAAATGTCCATGGAGAAAAGTTGTTTTCACATCTAATTGTTCAAGATGTAAATCATCTGTAGCCACAAGACTAAGTATAGTTCTAATTGAAGTCATTTTTACAACTGGAGAAAATATTTCATCATAATCTATACCCTTTTTCTGTGCAAAACCTTTTACCACAAGTCTGGCCTTATATCTTTTCTGACCTCCTTCCTCCTCCTTCAGCCGATAAACCCATTTGTTAGGCAAGGCTCTTTTTTTCTGTAGGTAAAGGGACTAAGTCCCAAGTCTTATTTTTCATCAAGGAGTCCATCTCCTCTTTCATGCCTAGCTCCCACTGTTGTTTGGCATCCACCTGCATTGCTTCTTCACATTCTTCTGGTTCATCAGAATCAATTAATAATATAGAATACAAAGAAGGAGAAAATCTTTCAGGGGGTCTACTTGACCTCGTAGAACGTCTAACACTTGGAGGAGTTTGTGGGACATTCTGTTGTTGCTGAGCATCAGGTACCTGTGGCATTTCATTTTCAGGAATCTCATCCAGCACCACATATTCTTGCTTGTCCTGTTCATGCTTATTTTCCTGCATCTGTTCTTTATACATAACCTTCTCATTGAATATAACATCTCTACTTCTAGTTATTTTCTTATTTTCAAAATCCCATAACCGATAGCCATATTCATCTATCCCATATCCAATGAAGGTACATTTATGAGATTTAGCATCAAGCTTGGTTCTGTTTTCTTTATCAACATGGACAAAAGCTTCACAACCAAAGGTTTTCAAAAGAACATAATTTACCTTTTTACCAGTCCATGCCTCCTCTGGAATACCACCATCCAAAGGGGTTTAAGGTCCTCTATTTATCAAATAGACAACAATATGTACAGCATCTGCCCAAAAATGTAAGGGCAATCCAGCATGCAATCTCATGCTCCTCGCGCGTTCCATGATAGTCCTATTCATTCTCTCTGACGCACCATTTTCCTGTGGAGTTCCTGGAACTGTCTTCTGCTTTCTAATCCCATTTAAGGAGCAGTAATCTTCAAATGCCTTGCTGCAATACTCACCTCCATTATCCAATCTGAGACACTTCAACCTTTTTCCTATCTCATTCTCAACCAAAGCTTTCCATTTCTTAAAAGTTTCAAAAACATATGATTTTTGTTTTAGGAAATATACCCATGTTTTTCTGGTTGAGTCATCAATAAAAATAAATAATAACAAGAGCCACCAAGTGATGATACCTGAGCCGGTCCCCATACATCTGAATGCACAAGCTCTAACGTCTCACTCTTCTTCTCTTTCCCAACCTTGAGAAATTTGACTCTTTTCTATTTGCCATAAACACAGTTTTCACAGAACTCTAAATCAATCTTCTTTAGTCTTGGCAATAGATTTTTGGAGTGAAGGATTTTCATCCCTTTCTCACTCATGTGCCTAAGCCTATGGTGCCACATTATCGAATCTGTTCTTGCAACATCTATTGTTGCTGCCCTTGCAGTAACTTTATTTGTAGCAGCTAAGGTAGAGTAAGTGTTACCAGTACACAGATATAATGTGCCTACCTTCGCACCTTTAGCTACTACTAATGATCCTTTACTAACCTTCCAGATACTGTCTGAGAAGGTAACTATGCAACCTTCACTACCTAGTTGCCCTGCAGAAATTAAATTTCTTCTTAAGTTAGGAACATGTCTTACCTCCTGCAGAAACCAGTCATTACCATTCTGCAACTTGATCTTTATCTTTCCTTTTCCAACAATTTGACAGGGCTCATCATCACCCAAATATACCTGTCCAAAATCACCTTGAACATAATCTAGAAAATATTTTCTATGGGGTGTAGCATGAAATGAAGCCCCAGAATCTATTACCCAGGAATCATTAACATTATCCAAACATAAGATTAAAGCATCTTGTAAAGTATTACTTGCAATATTAGCCTCCTTACTGTTGTTTTCATTTTTGTCTCCTTCTTTGTTTTTCCAAGACCAACAGTCTTTCTTTAGATGACCAGGCTTTCCGCAGTACCAGCAATCTTTCTTTCCTCTAGATTGAGAGCGTCCTTTCTTTGACTTCCCTTGTGACTTCTCATTCCAAGGGCCTTTTCCTCTTTCCTTTGATCTTCCTCTGTTCTCCACATTCAAAACACTA
This sequence comes from Cryptomeria japonica, assembly GCF_030272615.1. Taxonomy (NCBI): domain Eukaryota; kingdom Viridiplantae; phylum Streptophyta; class Pinopsida; order Cupressales; family Cupressaceae; genus Cryptomeria; species Cryptomeria japonica. The sequence goes on along the minus strand of NW_026729898.1, from coordinate 11,254 downwards.
CTTGATGATGTTGGAGTCTCACCTATGTTTTTCCTTCACATTTCCTCGCTTAGGATAACACCAACAATATCATCAAATACCAAAGTATTTTTACCAGAGACAGAGTTACTTACAACAATAACCAAGCTATTCCAGCTTTCTGGCAAAGAACATAAAATCAAGAGAGCCCTAACCTCTTTTGCAAAGGTAATTTTTACCGAAGACAATTGACTGGTAATTGTATTAAATTCATTTAAGTGCTCTACTGTAGATCCTCCCTCACTCATTTTCAAATTAAACAAACGCTTCTTAAGAAATACCTTATTCGAAGCCGAGGGTTTCTCATACAACTTAGCCAATGTTGCCATCAAATCTACAACCGTTTTTGCTTTTGTTATATTGAAAGCTACAGATAGTGCAAGGCACAATCGAATGGATCCCAGTGCCTTTCTATCTAAAATGTCCCATTCTTCATCTGACATTGTGGTTGCTTTCTTTGCCTTTCCTTCCAATGGCCGCCACAAATCCTTTTGATATAGGTAATCCTCCATCTGCATTTTCCATAACTGATAATTCTGGCTATTAAACTTTTCTACCTTGAATTTGGAATCCTCCATTTCTCCCACTCAAATCTGAAAGTCCTGCCAATTTACAGAAAGCCTCGCTCTGATACCAATTGTTAGGGTTTCAAGCAGATCCGAAGCAAATATGAACTAACAGTTATATGCAGATTTAAATACAAAAGATAAAGGAATAAAATAGGACACGGATAACACAGAGATTTAATGTGGTTCACCCAGAATGGGTTACATCCACCATACACGGTCGTCCAATCTTTCTTATTATCCAGCAAAAATAGTACATCAACATTGCAATGCCTTAAGAATCCCAGCCGCTTATAACATGCATTTTTAGGGCAACAAACAAAGTCGGCCTTTTTAGGGTTTTATTACAATGTCAGTTTTCATCAACAAAACAATGTGCTGAGTGTACAGTACTTTGCTGATCAGTCGCCACATTTCAACACTACGAACATGAGATTTTTATTATTTTTTTGCTGGGTAAAAGGCCATGGTCGATATTTTATTAATTTCAATTTTCTGACAACCCTATTCGATGTGGGCACCGGTAGGAAATAATCGGGTAAAGAAAACCTCTGGTCTTGCCCAAGGAAAATAGATTCCAAAATTATATTTTGAATATATCAGTGAGCTTTGCATGTTGGGCTTAAAGCCATTTACTAACTAACATTCCTACACTAGGCATACAACCTTCCTTGAATAAATTATACATAATACCCCCTCCAAGAGAGCCTTCTTTTTCAAATTCTTTCTCTTCTATCTCTGGATGTGCTGAATCCACAATTTTGAGCCTCAACAACCATTTTTCCTTTGCTTGTACTATATGCAGGGCATAGGGCTTAGCCTGCATTAGTAAGAAAAACCACTCACATCTCAAGGAATTGTTCGCTTGTTAGTATTCACTAAACAAATAATCCAAGCAACTAGTTTCATTGATGTGACATTCAATTTGCAAACTAGATTGATAGTCAGATACATAGACATAGCAGGAATATATTCAGATCAAACCTTCACCATTTATCCCTACTGTAATAACTTTTAATATCAAAGAAATCAGTTTCTTCTACAGAAAAACTCTATACTTATATAGGTATATGTATCTGAAATTGAATTTGATATCTGTTTAATAATGGACAATCAGTACAGGTCTATCCATACCTAAGCAGATATCTAGTCTTACCCAGCCAGAGATATATAATTATATACGTATTTGAATATGGAACATTAAAAAATAGGCTGCCATCTTAAAAGACCAGATAACACCAACTCATGACCACATTTATCATTAACTATTTATAAAATTAATATAAAAGTCGAATCGTGAGTAGTAAACTAAACTTCCTATGCTAAATATGATCTTAGAACCCTTTAAAACTATATAGAGTCTCAGGCTAGTCACAACCCGAAAGTTTCCAAAAAAACCTTCGAAACTATTATCCTACATTTAAGGAGACTATAATATTGTAGTTCAAATAACTTCTTCGTGTTAATTAAACAAAATTTTAGCTCTATAAAGAGACAAATATCATTCATTCTTTGTTGCCTGGCCGAGGTGGGTTCTCCATCCCAGGAGCCACTCCCGAAGAACTACAAGAAGGCCCTGCATCTTGCTTATTCTTCCCTTTCACCCATGAGGCTTTAATTAAGACCAGCGGTACAATTTGGATTCTTTCCATAGGTAAATTTGGCATATCATCCAGAGTTTCCCATCCTTTCTCTCTCAGATAATCTACCCACCGATTGCTATGGGGTATTGCCCTAATGTGTATCCATTTAAACAAAAAATCTACAATTCTGCAAATAATCTCTCTGCATTGCTCAAACACACATTTGTACCTAACCTCCAATAACAGACGTTTATTCAAGATACCTTCTTCATTATGGCCCCTCCCAATGTTAATCACACCCACGTAGTCTTCTGGAAAAGGGATCATGAGATTTTTGTCTATACTTTTTACCGCTTGTTCTAAAAGACCCAAAAATTCTTCCCTAAAGATTGCCTTGCTCAAAATTATGACCTCTTCCTTTCCGAAATCCACACTCAGCAAGATGGCAACGAATGTAGCTGAAACATCACAATTTACTCTGTAACTAAATTCATGACTGAAATGCTCTTCCCCCTTGACTTCTTGGATGGCTCTACAAGAGAAGTCATCCAAGTCATTCAGAATTGTACTCCATCTCTCTAATTTGATTTCCCCCATAAAAGCCATTAAACGGTTATCATTTTTCATCTTTTTAACAAAATTATCTAAAATCCAAGCTTGTGTCTCCCCTTTGATTATAATTAAAGAATCTCCTTCCAGATGTAGTTTAGAAAAATCGAGTTTTAGGCCCCATTCAATTGCCATTAAAGCTGCCCGAGCCTCCACCTCATTGAATGGGGCCTAAAACTCGATTTTTCTAAACTACATCTGGAAGGAGATTCTTTAATTATAATCAAAGGGGAGACACAAGCTTGGATTTTAGATAATTTTGTTAAAAAGATGAAAAATGATAACCGTTTAATGGCTTTTATGGGGGAAATCAAATTAGAGAGATGGAGTACAATTCTGAATGACTTGGATGACTTCTCTTGTAGAGCCATCCAAGAAGTCAAGGGGGAAGAGCATTTCAGTCATGAATTTAGTTACAGAGTAAATTGTGATGTTTCAGCTACATTCGTTGCCATCTTGCTGAGTGTGGATTTCGGAAAGGAAGAGGTCATAATTTTGAGCAAGGCAATCTTTAGGGAAGAATTTTTGGGTCTTTTAGAACAAGCGGTAAAAAGTATAGACAAAAATCTCATGATCCCTTTTCCAGAAGACTACGTGGGTGTGATTAACATTGGGAGGGGCCATAATGAAGAAGGTATCTTGAATAAACGTCTGTTATTGGAGGTTAGGTACAAATGTGTGTTTGAGCAATGCAGAGAGATTATTTGCAGAATTGTAGATTTTTTGTTTAAATGGATACACATTAGGGCAATACCCCATAGCAATCGGTGGGTAGATTATCTGAGAGAGAAAGGATGGGAAACTCTGGATGATATGCCAAATTTACCTATGGAAAGAATCCAAATTGTACCGCTGGTCTTAATTAAAGCCTCATGGGTGAAAGGGAAGAATAAGCAAGATGCAGGGCCTTCTTGTAGTTCTTCGGGAGTGGCTCCTGGGATGGAGAACCCACCTCGGCCAGGCAACAAAGAATGAATGATATTTGTCTCTTTATAGAGCTAAAATTTTGTTTAATTAACACGAAGAAGTTATTTGAACTACAATATTATAGTCTCCTTAAATGTAGGATAATAGTTTCGAAGGTTTTTTTGGAAACTTTCGGGTTGTGACTAGCCTGAGACTCTATATAGTTTTAAAGGGTTCTAAGATCATATTTAGCATAGGAAGTTTAGTTTACTACTCACGATTCGACTTTTATATTAATTTTATAAATAGTTAATGATAAATGTGGTCATGAGTTGGTGTTATCTGGTCTTTTAAGATGGCAGCCTATTTTTTAATGTTCCATATTCAAATACGTATATAATTATATATCTCTGGCTGGGTAAGACTAGATATCTGCTTAGGTATGGATAGACCTGTACTGATTGTCCATTATTAAACAGATATCAAATTCAATTTCAGATACATATACCTATATAAGTATAGAGTTTTTCTGTAGAAGAAACTGATTTCTTTGATATTAAAAGTTATTACAGTAGGGATAAATGGTGAAGGTTTGATCTGAATATATTCCTGCTATGTCTATGTATCTGACTATCAATCTAGTTTGCAAATTGAATGTCACATCAATGAAACTAGTTGCTTGGATTATTTGTTTAGTGAATACTAACAAGCGAACAATTCCTTGAGATGTGAGTGGTTTTTCTTACTAATGCAGGCTAAGCCCTATGCCCTGCATATAGTACAAGCAAAGGAAAAATGGTTGTTGAGGCTCAAAATTGTGGATTCAGCACATCCAGAGATAGAAGAGAAAGAATTTGAAAAAGAAGGCTCTCTTGGAGGGGGTATTATGTATAATTTATTCAAGGAAGGTTGTATGCCTAGTGTAGGAATGTTAGTTAGTAAATGGCTTTAAGCCCAACATGCAAAGCTCACTGATATATTCAAAATATAATTTTGGAATCTATTTTCCTTGGGCAAGACCAGAGGTTTTCTTTACCCGATTATTTCCTACCGGTGCCCACATCGAATAGGGTTGTCAGAAAATTGAAATTAATAAAATATCGACCATGGCCTTTTACCCAGCAAAAAAATAATAAAAATCTCATGTTCGTAGTGTTGAAATGTGGCGACTGATCAGCAAAGTACTGTACACTCAGCACATTGTTTTGTTGATGAAAACTGACATTGTAATAAAACCCTAAAAAGGCCGACTTTGTTTGTTGCCCTAAAAATGCATGTTATAAGCGGCTGGGATTCTTAAGGCATTGCAATGTTGATGTACTATTTTTGCTGGATAATAAGAAAGATTGGACGACCGTGTATGGTGGATGTAACCCATTCTGGGTGAACCACATTAAATCTCTGTGTTATCCGTGTCCTATTTTATTCCTTTATCTTTTGTATTTAAATCTGCATATAACTGTTAGTTCATATTTGCTTCGGATCTGCTTGAAACCCTAACAATTGGTATCAGAGCGAGGCTTTCTGTAAATTGGCAGGACTTTCAGATTTGAGTGGGAGAAATGGAGGATTCCAAATTCAAGGTAGAAAAGTTTAATAGCCAGAATTATCAGTTATGGAAAATGCAGATGGAGGATTACCTATATCAAAAGGATTTGTGGCGGCCATTGGAAGGAAAGGCAAAGAAAGCAACCACAATGTCAGATGAAGAATGGGACATTTTAGATAGAAAGGCACTGGGATCCATTCGATTGTGCCTTGCACTATCTGTAGCTTTCAATATAACAAAAGCAAAAACGGTTGTAGATTTGATGGCAACATTGGCTAAGTTGTATGAGAAACCCTCGGCTTCGAATAAGGTATTTCTTAAGAAGCGTTTGTTTAATTTGAAAATGAGTGAGGGAGGATCTACAGTAGAGCACTTAAATGAATTTAATACAATTACCAGTCAATTGTCTTCGGTAAAAATTACCTTTGCAAAAGAGGTTAGGGCTCTCTTGATTTTATGTTCTTTGCCAGAAAGCTGGAATAGCTTGGTTATTGTTGTAAGTAACTCTGTCTCTGGTAAAAATACTTTGGTATTTGATGATATTGTTGGTGTTATCCTAAGCGAGGAAATGTGAAGGAAAAACATAGGTGAGACTCCAACATCATCAAGTAGTGTTTTGAATGTGGAGAACAGAGGAAGATCAAAGGAAAGAGGAAAAGGCCCTTGGAATGAGAAGTCACAAGGGAAGTCAAAGAAAGGACGCTCTCAATCTAGAGGAAAGAAAGATTGCTGGTACTGCGGAAAGCCTGGTCATCTAAAGAAAGACTGTTGGTCTTGGAAAAACAAAGAAGGAGACAAAAATGAAAACAACAGTAAGGAGGCTAATATTGCAAGTAATACTTTACAAGATGCTTTAATCTTATGTTTGGATAATGTTAATGATTCCTGGGTAATAGATTCTGGGGCTTCATTTCATGCTACACCCCATAGAAAATATTTTCTAGATTATGTTCAAGGTGATTTTGGACAGGTATATTTGGGTGATGATGAGCCCTGTCAAATTGTTGGAAAAGGAAAGATAAAGATCAAGTTGCAGAATGGTAATGACTGGTTTCTGCAGGAGGTAAGACATGTTCCTAACTTAAGAAGAAATTTAATTTCTGCAGGGCAACTAGGTAGTGAAGGTTGCATAGTTACCTTCTCAGACAGTATCTGGAAGGTTAGTAAAGGATCATTAGTAGTAGCTAAAGGTGCGAAGGTAGGCACATTATATCTGTGTACTGGTAACACTTACTCTACCTTAGCTGCTACAAATAAAGTTACTGCAAGGGCAGCAACAATAGATGTTGCAAGAACAGATTCGATAATGTGGCACCATAGGCTTAGGCACATGAGTGAGAAAGGGATGAAAATCCTTCACTCCAAAAATCTATTGCCAAGACTAAAGAAGATTGATTTAGAGTTCTGTGAAAACTGTGTTTATGGCAAATAGAAAAGAGTCAAATTTCTCAAGGTTGGGAAAGAGAAGAAGAGTGAGACGTTAGAGCTTGTGCATTCAGATGTATGGGGACCGGCTCAGGTATCATCACTTGGTGGCTCTTGTTATTATTTATTTTTATTGATGACTCAACCAGAAAAACATGGGTATATTTCCTAAAACAAAAATCATATGTTTTTGAAACTTTTAAGAAATGGAAAGCTTTGGTTGAGAATGAGATAGGAAAAAGGTTGAAGTGTCTCAGATTGGATAATGGAGGTGAGTATTGCAGCAAGGCATTTGAAGATTACTGCTCCTTAAATGGGATTAGAAAGCAGAAGACAGTTCCAGGAACTCCACAGGAAAATGGTGCGTCAGAGAGAATGAATAGGACTATCATGGAACGCGCGAGGAGCATGAGATTGCATGCTGGATTGCCCTTACATTTTTGGGCAGATGCTGTACATATTGTTGTCTATTTGATAAATAGAGGACCTTAAACCCCTTTGGATGGTGGTATTCCAGAGGAGGCATGGACTGGTAAAAAGGTAAATTATGTTCTTTTGAAAACCTTTGGTTGTGAAGCTTTTGTCCATGTTGATAAAGAAAACAGAACCAAGCTTGATGCTAAATCTCATAAATGTACCTTCATTGGATATGGGATAGATGAATATGGCTATCGGTTATGGGATTTTGAAAATAAGAAAATAACTAGAAGTAGAGATGTTATATTCAATGAGAAGGTTATGTATAAAGAACAGATGCAGGAAAATAAGCATGAACAGGACAAGCAAGAATATGTGGTGCTGGATGAGATTCCTGAAAATGAAATGCCACAGGTACCTGATGCTCAGCAACAACAGAATGTCCCACAAACTCCTCCAAGTGTTAGACGTTCTACGAGGTCAAGTAGACCCCCTGAAAGATTTTCTCCTTCTTTGTATTCTATATTATTAATTGATTCTGATGAACCAGAAGAATGTGAAGAAGCAATGCAGGTGGATGCCAAACAACAGTGGGAGCTAGGCATGAAAGAGGAGATGGACTCCTTGATGAAAAATAAGACTTGGGACTTAGTCCCTTTACCTACAGAAAAAAAGAGCCTTGCCTAACAAATGGGTTTATCGGCTGAAGGAGGAGGAAGGAGGTCAGAAAAGATATAAGGCCAGACTTGTGGTAAAAGGTTTTGCACAGAAAAAGGGTATAGATTATGATGAAATATTTTCTCCAGTTGTAAAAATGACTTCAATTAGAACTATACTTAGTCTTGTGGCTACAGATGATTTACATCTTGAACAATTAGATGTGAAAACAACTTTTCTCCATGGACATTTGGAGGAGGAAATTTACATGTTGCAACCACAGGGATATGAGGTCAGAGGTAAGGAGAACTTAGTGTGCAGGTTGAAGAAAAGTTTGTATGGCCTAAAGCAAGCACCCCGACAATGGTATTTAAAATTTGATAGCTTCATGGATGAACACGGTTATCATAGATGTCATTCTGATCATTGTGTATATTTTAAGAGATTGGATAATGGTAGTTATATTATCCTATTGCTTTATGTTGATGACATGCTTGTTGCTAGGTCTAACATGGAACACATAAATGATCTTAAACATAAATTAGCCAGGTCATTTGCTATGAAGGATTTGGGTGCAGCTAAAAAAATTCTGGATATGAGGATTATACGGGACAGAAAAAATAGAACCTTGAATTTGTCCCAAAGTGAGTATATAAAGAAGGTGTTGAAAAGATTTAACATGCAGGATGCAAAAGCAGTTAGTACACCTTTGGCTAGTCATTTCAATTTGACTAAGGAGATGTGCCCAAAGGCATAGGAAGAGGTAAAGGAAAATGTCTAACATCCCGTATTCATCAGCTATTGGCAGACTAATGTATGCAATGGTATGCACAAGGCCAGATATTGCACATGCAGTGGGAGTTGTGAGCAGGTTTATGAGTAATCTGGGTATGGAACATTGGAATGCTGTGAAATGGATCCTTCAGTATTTGAAAGGAACCACTACAAAGGCATTATGTTTCAAAGGATCTAATGCTTCTCTGAGTGGATTTGTTGACTCTGATCTGGCAGGTGATATTGATTCACGGAGGAGCACCAAAGGGTATGTTTTTACTATAGGGGGAACTGCAGTCAGTTGGATTTCTAGGCTGCAAAAGGTTGTTTCACTTTCAACCACTGAAGCTGAGTATGTTGTTGCTACAAAAGCCAGCAAGGAGATGATTTGGTTACAATGTTTTCTGGAGGAATTGGGTCAGACACAGGAGGATCGCCCATTGTATACTGATAGCCAGAGTGCCATTCATCTTGCGAAGAACTCTACTTTTCATTCAAGGACAAAGCACATTCAGCTCAGGTACCACTTCATCCAGACTATTTTGGAGGAGGGTCAGTTACGGCTTGAGAAGATTCACACAAGTGAGAATCCTGCTGATATGTTCACGAAGGCTGTTCCACAGGAGAAGCTGATTTCTTCATCAGTTTATGTTGGTCTTCTTGATTGATAATTGTGGAATGTATACCAATTGAGTCCTAGTGTTTTATCCAACGGATGTTGCATGTACAGTGGTGTCATGTAGTTTTAGTCTCCAAGTGGGAGATTGTTCGATGTGGAGCCTGATCAGTCTCCAAGTGGGAGATTGTTGAAATGTGGCGACTGATCAGCAAAGTACTATACACTTAGCATGTATCCTTGCCAAGTACTGTACACTCAGCGGTAGCCCTCGAGAAAAAAATTTTTGCCATTTTTTGGTTGATGAAAACCGACATTGTAATAAAACCCTAAAAAGGCCGACTTTGTTTGTTGCCCTAAAAATGCATGTTATAAGCGGCTGGGATGCTTAAGGCATTGCAATGTTGATGTACTATTTTTGCAGGATAATAAGAAAGATTGGACGACTGTGTATGGTGGACGTAACCCATTCTGGGGTGAACCACGTTAAATCTCTGTGTTTTCTGTGTCCTATTTTATTCCTTTATCTTTTGTATTTAAATTTGTATATAACTGTTAGTTCATATTTACTTCGGATCTGCTTGAACCCTAACACGTAGGATAGGGAATGAGGTGGCGAATTTGCTATCAAAATGGGCCACATCATTTGAGTTGGAAAAGGCAACTCATTTCGAAGATTTTCAAAATCTAGCGAGTGATGATGTGGAGGCAGATTTTTAAGTGGTTGTGCATATCCTAGATAATGGCAAGTACGAAGAAGGAATTTGGTGGATGTGTTAACTGGCATGAAGTGTGGTGGATTAAATATCGCCATAATAGGATTAGAATATTTGTATCATGGCAAGGACACTGCCTTTATGAATATGCATTAATGAGCAAAATTTTTGATGACATGGGTTGGCGGATGGCTCTTGAAATGGTTAGTGCACTGATGAATGCTTCGACTTTTTAGGTGCGTCTTTTTTTAGGCATGTTGTTTGCATTTCTATCTGCATCCCATTCTCATTTTCATAGAGTTTGGTTGCAGAGTGTGGTGAGTGTTGGTGCAAAGGTGGTGGTATTGTAGAGGTGAAGGTGATGGAGGCTAGCTTCACATATTAAATGGAGAGGCGGCTAGTTCCTTTCATCGAGCGAGTATCTAACAGAAGATTGAAGGGCCTCTTTCAGTATAAGGACAAGAGATTGATTGATGCGATGAAATTGGTTATGGGGGAGGGAATTAATCATATTAGCCACCAATATAGGATGAATATGGATGTATATTCATTAATGGCGGCATGGGGTTTAGAATTTGAAGTCTTGGTGGACGTCTTGAAAATGATTATGAAGGCTTTGGTACCAGAGTATTTGCTAGGGATGGACTCCATCTTTGAATGGGTTGTGCTTGGAGATGGTTTTGATGTGTCTAAATATGTCAATGGGGATGCTCCTATAGATAAATTATCATTTGTGAGATGTCAGGAGGGCAAGTTGAAAGAGAGATTTTGAGAATTGGTGCGACGTGGGTGGGAGCCATTATAGACCTTCATGGAGTTGATGTGCGTGGAAGAGGAACTGAATCATAACACTAATTCTTACACTAATTGAACTCTAGCCCTTATTGTAATTGAACACTTATGATAACCTCACCCTAACCATAATTAAACTTTATCTTTAACATGCACTATAACCCAATTGTAACCTTAACCCAAAACCCAAACTAACCTTGACCCTATCACTAATATTTATGCTAACGTAACCCATAACCCTAATTACACCTTAATGCTAACCTTGAAACCAAGCTTTATTATAGAACCCTAACCCTAACATAATTCTTTATCCTTAAACCTAACACTAACTCTACCCTAATTAAATCATAATTTAATTGTATTACTAACCCTAATCCTAATTGAACCCTAACCCTAACCATACACTAATTGTAATTGAACCTCAATCCTTACCACAACCATTGTCCAAGAATAATAATCCTAATTGTAGCCTTCCCTATACCCGATCTTACCATAATTGAAACCTAACCATAACCTAACCCTAAACTTAAATTTAACGCTAGAATTAAACCCTACCTCCAATTTTAACCCCAATCTCACTATAATTAAACCATAACCATAAACATACCCCAACTGTATCAAACCCT